>NC_092335.1:560425833-560736666 GCF_046630445.1 Rutidosis leptorrhynchoides
TGATCGAAAAAGTGCGGGTCGTTACATTACCTCCCCGTTAAATAAATTTCGTCCCGAAATTTAAAATTGTACCTATTTTGCGTCATCGAGAAACAAGTGTGGATACTTTTGCTTCATCTGATCCTCTCGTTCCCAAGTAAACTCGGGACCTCTTCTAGCATTCCAACGAACCTTAACAATCGGTATATTGCTCTGTTTGAGCTGTTTAACTTCACGGTCCATGATTTCGATTGGTTCTTCGACGAATTGTAGTTTCTCGTCGACATGGATTTCTTCAAGAGGAATGGTGAGGTCTTCCTTTGCAAGACACTTCTTAAGGTTTGAGACGTGAAAGGTATTATGTACTCCGGCGAGTTGTTGTGGTAACTCGAGTCGATAAGCTACCGGTCCAATGCGTTCGATGATCTTAAACGGGCCTACGTATCTTGGGTTCAGTTTACCCCTTTTGCCGAAACGTATTACACCTTTCCAAGGTGACACCTTTAACATAACCATGTCCCCGACCTGAAACTTTAATGGTTTCCTTCGGACATCGGCGTAGCTCTTTTGGCGACTGCGGGCTGTTTTTAATCTCTCCTTGATTTGCACTATCTTCTCAGTCGTTTCATGTATGATCTCGGGACCAGTTAATTGTCGATCTCCTACTTCATTCCAACAGATAGGAGATCTACACTTCCTTCCATACAATGCTTCGAATGGCGCAGCTCCAATGCTCGCATGATAACTATTATTATACGAGAATTCTGCTAACGGTAGATATTTATCCCATCCGTTTCCAAAATCGATCACACATGCCCTGAGCATGTCTTCAAGAGTCTGAATTGTTCTCTCACTCTGCCCGTCGGTCTGCGGATGATATGCGGTACTCATATCCAAACGAGTTCCTAATGCCTCCTGTAGTGATTGCCAAAACTTTGAGGTAAATCTACTATCACGATCGGATATAATGGAAATAGGTATCCCATGCCTTGAAACAACTTCCTTTATATACAATCGTAATAGTTTCTCCATTCTATCCGTTTCCTTTATAGGCAAGAAATGTGCAGACTTGGTGAGACGATCAACAATCACCCAAATGGTGTCGTATCCCCAGGCAGTCTTTGGTAACTTCGTGATGAAATCCATGGTAATACCATCCCATTTCCATTCTGGGATTTCTGGTTGTTGAAGTAACCCTGACGGCTTCTGGTGTTCTGCTTTGACCTTAGAACAAGTTAAACACTCCCCAACATATGTTGCAACGTCTATCTTCAAATTAGGCCACCAATAATGCGTCTTAAGATCTTGGTACATCTTTCCAACTCCAGGATGTATCGAATATCTTGTCTTATGTGCCTCGTTCAATATCAACTTCCTTAATCCACCCAACTTCGGTACCCAAATACGATTTGCAAAATATCGAATTCCATCTTCCCGCATAACGAGTTGCTTCTCATACTTCTTCATTATTTCATTTCCTATATTTTCTTTAGTAAGTGCTTCTCGTTGAACTTCTTTGATTTGTGAGTTGAGATTCATGCGAATTTTTATGTTCATCGCTCGTACTCGGATTGGTTCTCGTTCCTTTCTGCTTAGAGCATCGGCCACCACGTTCGCCTTCCCGGGATGATAACGAATTTCACAATCATAGTCGTTTATCAACTCGACCCACCTACGTTGCCTCATGTTCAGCTGTTTCTGATCAAAAATATGTTGAAGGCTTTTATGATCAGTAAACACAGTGAATTTAACCCCATACAAGTAGTGTCTCCACATCTTCAATGCAAACATGACTGCTCCCAATTCTAGATCATGCGTCGTATAATTCCGCTCGTGAATCTTCAATTGTCGGGATGCAAATGCAATTACTTTCTTTCGTTGCATAAGAACACAACCAAAACCTTGTCGCGAAGCGTCACAATATATTTCAAAATCATCATTCCCTTCAGGTAACGATAAAATAGGCGCTGTAGTTAACTTCTTCTTCAGTAATTGAAATGCGTTCTCCTGCTCCGAGGTCCATTCGTATTTCTTCCCTTTTTGCGTTAATGTTGTCAGCGGCTTAGCTATTCGGGAAAAATCTTGAATAAACCTTCTATAATAACCGGCTAAACCCAAAAATTGACGTATCTGCGTTGGTGTCTTAGGAGTCTCCCATTTTTCAATAGCTTCAGTTTTTGCTGGATCAACCTGAATTCCTTCGCTATTAACAACGTGACCAAGAAATTGCACTTCTTTCAACCAGAAAGCACACTTAGAAAATTTAGCATAAAGTTGTTCTTTTCTCAACAACTCCAGTATCAACCTTAAATGCTCTTCATGCTCTTGCTCACTCTTGGAATAGATAAGAATATCATCAATGAAAACGATAACAAACTTATCTAAATACGGACTACAAACTCGATTCATGAGGTCCATGAACACAGCTGGCGCATTTGTCAACCCAAACGGCATGACCAAAAATTCGTAATGACCATAACGTGTTCGAAAAGCAGTTTTCGGAATGTCCTCTTCTTTGACACGTAGTTGATGATAGCCCGATCTTAGGTCGATTTTCGAATAAACACATGATCCCTGGAGTTGATCAAATAAGTCGTCAATTCTCGGTAGTGGATACCGATTTTTGATAGTTAACTTATTTAATTCACGATAATCTATGCACATCCTAAAAGATCCATCTTTCTTCTTAACAAACAAAATTGGAGCTCCCCACGGTGAAGTACTCGGTCGTATGAATCCACGGTCCAGTAATTCTTTTAACTGACTTTGAAGTTCTTTTAACTCGGACGGTGCAAGTCTATATGGAGCACGAGCCACTGGTGCAGCTCCTGGTACTAAATCTATTTGAAATTCTACCGATCTAAATGGAGGTAATCCCGGCAACTCTTCCGGAAAAACTTCAGGAAAATCTCTTGCCACAGGCACGTCGTTGATGCCCTTTTCTTTCTTTTCGACTTTATTAACATGTGCTAAAATAGCGTAACATCCCTTTTCTAAACACTTCTTGGCTTTCAAACAACTAATGAGTTTTAGCTTTGAATTACCCTTCTCTCCATAAATCATCACTGGCATTTTATCCTTACCAGGAATACGAATTGCCTTCTTAGCACAAACAACTTCCGCTCCTATTTTGGACATCCAGTCCATGCCGACTATTACATCAAAACCTCCTAATTCTACGGGTATTAAGTCGATTTTAAACGTTTCTCCGGCTAGATTTATTTCACAATCACGACAAATTTTATCGGCTTTAATTAGCTTACCATTAGCTAACTCAATCAAGTACTTAGCATCTAGAGGTAATGATGAACAATTCAATTTAGTGTAAAAATTTATACACACGTAACTTCTATCGGCGCCAGTATCAAATAAAATAGATGCTGATAAGTTATTAATGGTAAACGTACCCGTAACAAGTTCCGGGTCTTCTCGTGCCTCTCTAGCATTAATAACAAACGCTCTTCCACGTGCAGGTCCGCCATTCTGATTCGGGCACTGGCTCTTATAATGACCTTGTTTTCCACACCCAAAACAAGTAATGTTAGCCAAAGCAGTTCTATTTGCGTTGGTGGCAGGAGTCTTGTTACCATTTGCATTTGTAACGAGAGCCTTACAATCTTCAGCAAGATGTCCCTGTCTATTGCATTTGGTGCACAACACACTGCAGTAACCAAAATGATGTTTGTGACAACGGTTGCATAAAGGACTTTGTCCTTTGTAACCAAAGCCTGAACCGCTACCCGCACCTTTCGTGGTTTCTTGTTTCTTATAAGGTTGTTGTTGATTACCTCGATCATAACCTCCATTCCACTTTTTCTTGTTCCCCAATACCTTCACCTCAGTATTAAATGCTTTCTTGTCCAAAATGACCTGATCCATTAGCTCGTTCGCCATGGTTATAGCTTCATGAATTGTCTTAGGTTTCGACGCAGTAACGTTTGCCTTGACCTTTTTGGGCAAACCACCTTTGTACATTTCAATCTTCCGTGCTTCGGTTGGGACCAATTCAGGGCATAGTAAAACTAATTCCATGAATCGCTGGTTGTAGTTGGTGATTTCAGTACCAACCACCTTCAAACTTCGTAACTCATCTTCTAACTTAATAACCTCATTCCTTGGACAATACTCGGTGATTATCATTGCTTTGAATTCTTCCCATGGAGTATCATAAGCTACATCTCCTCCTACCGCCTTCACATAATTCTTCCACCATGTGAGTGCACTATCTTGTAAAGTGCACGATGCATACTTGGTCATGTCTTTTTCATCACAACCGCTGATTTTGAACACCGTCTCCATCTTTTCTATCCATCGGGTTAAACCGATAGGTCCTTCCGTTCCACTGAATGATGAAGGTTTGCAAGCTTGAAACGTCTTGTAGGAGCATCCTACACGAGGATTTGGATTAACTGCAGTAGCTCTTGCAGCTTCGACCCATAGCATTCTATCGTTGACTCGCTGGTTGATGAAGTTCTCGACTTCTTGTTCCGTCATTCGGTTCAATCGCGCCATTTCCTAATGAAAGAAAATAATTATTCACATGGATTATTATAGATGTAGTATGTATTTATAGTACATTTATAGCTTGTTAATAATATGAACCAGGTATTATTATAAAAGCCTTTTCTTCTTATTAGCGTTTTATAATTATATCTTGGGTAGTACCTACCCGTTAATGTTCATACTTAATAGCTTAGTACAGAATCAATTACTACAATCTAAATAATACTTAACCATGGAAAATTATTGCATTTCATACTTCGCTATTTTACATATGCTTATCTTACATCAAACTTTAAGCAAACCACACTAATAATATTATACAAAACATTATATGATTCCATGGCTTAATACGGCAGTGCATCGTTTGGTCTATTTTCTAGGGCGTTTAGTTCCAATGAATGGCCTAACGCTTATCCTAGCTGTCTGCCTACGTTTTGGCTGAGGAGCCGAAGAACTAGATGCGGGGATAGCACTAATAGGAATAGCGGGAATAGGGGTGGTAGTGTTGAGTGGAATTGGTGCTACGTCATTCTCACTAAGTTCGGGATTTGAATTTTCTAATTCATTCGCTTTTCGTTTCTTTCCTTGATCGAATTTTTCTTTCGTAATTTCTAGTATTTCTTCCTCGGGTTCACTTTCTTCTTCGGGTTCACTTTCCTCTTCGGGTTCACTTTCCTCCTCGGGTTCACTTTCCTCCTCGGGTTCACTTTCCGATATTTCTATAGTTGGTTCATCTGGAAATTGTGAGTCTTCCCCAAAAATACCATTTTCGTCATCGGATATGTTAATGACTGAAACACAATCTGAAGATTCTGATTCGGAGTCGCTGAATGTGATAATAAGTTTCGAGCCCGACATCTATCACACAACAACTAACCCATTAGTACTTACATAATATTTACATATGAATTTTTAACCAACAGTGATAAGCAATGGTTTTTTTTTTTTTTAAAATCAAACCCGGTCAAAGTCCAGACTTACTAATGTATCCTAACGACTTATCGGTTTAGACACACTAATGCAAACCTGGTTCGCTAAGACCACCGCTCTGATACCACATGTCATAACCCGTCCTTAACCATAAGAACGCGTTAGATAACGTATGATTTCATTGCGAGGTATTGACCGCTATATGAGACATTTTTGAAAGAAAACTGCATATATTATACATTACAAACCATAACCATTATTTTTGTTACAAACTTAAGACAATAAAAAGAAGATTAACGTTTAGCGATAATCTTCGACTTACAAACTTTACAAATGATGACAACAACACGGTTTCTAGCATATTTTACAGTACAACATCTTGGATATGCAGTTTTATTTTTGACACAAACATGCGTACGCAAGATCCTGGTTAGATCCAACATGATGCAGCGGAAGCTTTAGAAATCACCTGAGAATAGACATGTTTAAAAAGGTCAACATAAAGTTGGTGAGATATAGGTTTAATGCCGGCTGCAATATATATATAGACCACAAGATTTCGTATATAATCAGTTTAATAAAAGTATTCTAAGTGGTTGAGCACTCGGTAACCATACTTAACATTTTCACGTCGCATATTCCCTTTAATATGAAATCTTACTACACCGTACCAAGTGTAGTCACAAAACGAAGTACTGTGCAACCGTTGAATACTGGTCGTCCAGTCCGGTTGGGGTTGTCAGGCCCGATAGATCTATCAACAGGATTCGCGTTTACAATACCGCTGTAAATATTAGTTACCAAGCTACAGGGAAGTATGCCAGTGGTACAACTCAATGTAGAATATATTTTTCAGTTACTTGTGTCCATATCGTAAAACATAAAATACATGTATTCTCATCCCGAAATATTTAGAGTTTAAAAGTGGGACTATATACTCACTTTTGTCTTGATGATATAAATAATTTGACTCGGTCTTCCGGTTGATATCACGAACCTATCCATATATAATATATCAATATGTTTTCATTTTAAACAAACGTTATATATATATACTTGTTATACTTTTAATACTTTGAATATTTCCTTAGTCCGAAGTTAGCAATCCGAGGTTAGCAATTCAATTTTTAATGGTTCATTTTTAGATGTTTAATATACCCGCAATGAATAAATACAACCCCCAACGAAATAAATAAAACTCCCGTAAAACCCCATCATAAATGTATTGGTCGAGATTAATCTTGACCCATGGTACCGGTGTTGTCAAATGACGTGTTGCGTACAATCATGGGATCTTATGATTAATCTTCTCGTGTTGCTTACGGGTGATCCTGAACCATATGAAATTGAATTATGAGTACATATATATAAAATATCATGTTATCTTAGAAGTATGTGATTTTATGTAAATTTTTCCAATGAATCCCGAAGTCATTTAAGCCTTGGATAACCAATTTTGTTTCGGTCATAGTTTCTTCGTTACAAGTCCGTTTTCGTTGATTCAACTTGCCATCTCCTTGGATCGAGTCCCTCTTTAAGACTATGAACTGTAAATACCTTAGTTTGTATTCAAAATCACACGGCATAGGTCAAACTTTAGTGAAACTTATGAAGTTAATCATTTTCGTTACAACAAAATCATTTAATGACCATTTTTCTAAAAATACTTATACTTTGAAAAACCAAGTTTTACCTTGTTAAATTAGCATATACATAAGTTATATTACAGGTCTTGAAGTATTTTAAAAGTTAAGTTAGAAGGATCTATTTAGTTTGCAAACAAGTTTGAAAACATTCAAACTATGTTCTTGTTGTTAAACTTGTATACCACAAAATATGATAGCTATATATATATGAATCGAATAAGGTTATGAACATATATTCTACCTCAAGTTCCTTGGATGAAGTTGCTGTAAAAGAGAAGTAAGAAGCTAGAATCAAAAGGGTGATAGAAGTGGATGAAAGATTGGAAGTAAGTTGGTGTTCTTGGAGGGTTTTCTTGAAGTGTTTTTGTATGGTTTTCTTATGGTGTTTATGTAAGGTTTTTGAAGCTAGATTCTTCAAGGTTTCTTGCTGTATTGTTATGGAGTTCTTAGAGCTTTCAAGTAAGAGAGTTTAAGAGTAATTTGGAAGTGTAAATGGTGATCAAAATTTGGTTATGGGGGAGGGCTATAAAACGTGGCCAAGGGGGGGGGGACAAAACAAAATTCAAGCTTGTATTTTTTGTATAATTATTGAAGTTAAATGTCAAAAAGAAGTTCCCTCTTGATGAGGGCAAGTATAGGAGCTGATTAGGTGGTGATTTGATGTGTATATACGAATAGTAAATACGTATAGAAGCTTGGTATGATACGAGTACAAATACTCTAGGTATACGTATAGAAATTTTGTGAAAAATGGAATGAGGATTCAAATATAGCTATCTTTTGTGAATACACTTATATGATTTTATGTATTTAAGTTCTTAAAAGTGATTAAATACATTACTTATACAATATATGTATAAACATTATATGTCTTAAGTATTTATGTCAAATAACGTTACGTATAGTTATCGTTTTGAAAACTTAAGTTAGTAGTTTCAAAATACACATATAACTTGTTGTTATTAATACAAAATGAGATATTAAAACATTTATTAATCATGTTAAATATGTATATATACATTTATATACACAAACGTATAATTATCATATATTGTATAGTTCGTGATATCATTGGTCAAACTAGACGGTCGAACGTTGTGTAAAACTCTTTTCGGAAATATAAATCTCGACAATTTGGATTGCTTATCATGTTGGCAAGGTTTAATTTATGTAAATATTAATCTTATAAGTATAGAATGATCGAAAAAGTGCGGGTCGTTACAATTGTAATCGTCAAGATACGAATGATGTTTAAGATGAAATCAAGTGGCAAACTTGAGGAAATATTTAACTGTAGTAGATGTACTTTGTTTACGATCTTTTAAGTCAAAATGTGTTATAATTAATATTTCCTACTCTTTTAGTACTTTTTAATTGTTCAATGATAGTTGTCTAATAGTCCAATAGTCCAACCAAAACTAGTATATTATAAGGAAATAGTCATATAGGAACAGTTAGCTAGGAACAGTTAGCTAGGATTTGGTTAGTATAGGTTTAAAGTTTTACATAGTTAATTAATTGGTTACTAATCAATTTTATTTTGTCCATTATTTTCATCATTATGCCACTTGTCAAATCTTGACTTGGATTTTGATCGGTAAAAATTCGTATATGAAATTGAATTGGAATGAAAATGGTTATTCTTTGGTGAACGGATACGTATATGTGTGGATTTGAGCAGTATTGTTAATGACTGCTGATTCTAAATTGAAGAATGTACAGTGTAACTTATTAATGTGAAATCTAAATATTCCTCGAGTATTACCTACTCGTTAAAATATTTTCACCATTAACAGTTTGTACAAGATAAAAACATTTATCACAAAGTGTCTTTATTAAATGTTCATATTTTCATCCAATCTATAATGTTCGTGAACAAAGTTTTTTCAAAAAAACGAAAAAAAAAAATTTGCTTCCCCCCGTTTCCCCCGATTGGTTACTTCCCCCTTGATACAGAACTTTTTTACATCTCAAAAGTTTTGTATCTGTGCACAAAAATACACTTGTGCACAATGATGCACATTAAAAAAGTTCTGTATTAAACTTCTGGCTATACGGAACTTTTTTAATGTGCATCATTTTGCACACGTGTATTTTTGTGCACAGATACAAAACTTTTGAGATATGCACCATTGTGCACAAGTGTATTTTTGTGCACATTAGTTAGTTATGTAGCTTTTTAGTTCTGTATATATATATATATATATATATATATATATATATATATATATATATATATATATATATATATATATATATATATATATATATATATGCTACGTTTTTGAGCCCGTGCGTTGCACGGGTGGGTAAAAATCCCTGCAAAAAAGTGTAATTTTTTAAACAGTTATTCTTTTGATCTTAAGAGCCTGTGATGTTGGTTTTAGAGTCTGTGCATTGGACGATGGTAAAATAATCGTGCAAAATTAATATATTTTTTCAAATAATTATTCTTTTGTGTTTAAGAGCATGTATTGTTGACAAATTTTAAAATTGGTTTTGGATGATGTTGGTCACTTAACGGCTACAATTTTTTGATTTCTCACCATTAACATCTTTTTAATTATATATATATATATATATATATATATATATATATATATATATATATATATATATATATATATATATATATATATATATATATATATATATATATATAATATTTAGAAATGAAAGTGTAACCCGCGAGTTTAATTTTAGAAATGTTGTTAGTCATTTCAGCAAAATAATGATACTCCGGAGAGTCGAAATGTATAACTAATATTATAATAGTTATATTTGCATGTTCATAAATATTTTAAGGACTTAAACTGTAAATTCAAATCACTTCCATATTTATTGCTAAAAAGAAATGCTCTGTTGGTAGTGCATCGAAGTTCCGTGTCGAATACAATTTATTGCGTTTGGTTCGTAAAATTATTTCGAGTTAAATGGTGATGGCGGTGGAACCTAACTCGCGGCGAAATGGAAATTTAATACGTTTAAAAAATTTGGTGAATTTTGTTTGGTGGGTTTATATTAAATAATGAATTTACCTTTAATATCCCTGAAGTTATCTTATATACCCCTGATAAATTACAATAAGTACCCAAATGTGAAGGGGTAAATTTAAAAAAAAAATATATCGACACAAAAATGTATATGTATATGTATATATGTGTATATATATATGTATAGATATATATATATACATGTATGTGTGTGTGTGTGTGTGTAACGTCATCCCAATAGGGTCTGGAAGGAACGTCACTAATATCAAAACATACCAACATATTATAATAAACGAGAACAATACTAAATGATGAATTTAACTTTAATGAGTACGCAGCGGAAAATGAAATATCGTTACATTGACAGGAATAACAATATCGTAAATGTTCACATGCAGAAGTAATAAATGCGATATCTCTTGATCCTATGTCCAAGTAGCATCACATAAGCAGTAAGTATAAGAGCTTGAATCAAACAGCACCTGAGACAAAACATGCTAAAGTGTCAACCAAAAAGGTTGAGTGAAGTTCATAGGTTTAACAAAAAGTTTGTCGTTGTTTTAGACCACAAGATTTAGTTTGTAAAGTTGATCTCCCGCAGGATCAAAAAGTTATGCCAATGCGTGATATTTAGACTAAACGTTCAAGTTTGCCCCATGACAAGTTGTGTCTGTCCTTGTCGGTTTAATTTCATTATTAAGTAATACAATGACTTGGTCAAATGTATCGGGGACGTTACTCCCGATAGGCCTACCCCCAATAATTAAGCATGCCGCAGCAATTAAAAATATCACTGTAGGGACTTAGTCGGACATAGCTGGGTATAACATAGTTTAACAGTTTGGTACTTGTGTCTAAAGTGTAAAAAGTAAAAACAGCATGTTTCTCACCCCAAGTAAAAGTAAGTAAGTTTGCTAGAAATTAAAGATGGGCTATGAATTCACCTTAGTAAGTAGAGAGAGAGTTATTCCTCGGAATAAAGAGTTGAACGAGTGAGCAGGAAAATCAACCTATTGACATTTAAGAGTAGTTAAGTGTTTTGCCCATGTTTAAGTTTAAGTATGTGTTTAAGTATAGTTTGTTTTACTAAGTTTCTATTCCTAGTAAGTTACTATTTTTATAAAGTTTTCATTTTTAGAAAGTTTCTTATTTTACTAAGTTTCTATGACTAGAGAGTTTCTACTTTTATCAGTGTTTTCCATTTTAGGATACTTGCCGTATTAGATAAGCTTCCAATCACCCCTTTCCCTTCGAATGGCTAATTTAGATCTAGGGGCTTGAGCCATAGGACCCTTTAAATCGGAAATCCAAACCCTCTGCCTCGAATCTCATAGAAACCATTCGTCAAGAAAGTTCGAAGATCTATACATCTCTAATACATATCCCAAAATGTTTTTATGTTACAATATAAGTAGTAGGTTATAGGTGCTAGTAATAGTAATAGTGTATACATGTTATTTATTTTCTTTTTAATTGCATATAATTTATAACATTATTTACATGTTTCGGTAAAAATAATAATCGAAGTAAAAAGTAAAAAGTAAAAAGTAAAAAAAATAAAAAGTAAGAAAAGAATACTTACTAGTAGTAATTCTTCAAAGAGAGAATGAGAGAAATTTTGGTGTGAGTTTGAATGAGAAATGAGGGGTATTTATACTTGAAAAAATTAGGTAAAAAGAATAAAATAATTAAAAGAAAAAGAAATATTTTAATTCTTAATGGGATTTTAAAATTAAAAAGTATTAAATGTTAGGTCATGAGATAATACACAAAATAAAATAATAAAAGTAGTTTTTCCATTACAATTTTTAATTAAAAAGTAATTTATTTATTTATTTATTTTTTTTTTCATTTATTTTAAGGATTTTTTTTTATATAAATAAACAAATTGATTTAATGCTTTTCCAAGAATATTTGTCAATAATATTTTTTTTATTTAATTAATAAATACAAATTTTGCATAAAAATAATAAATAATTCGGTATTTTGTATTTTTAATAATAATTATGATTTTAATTATTAAACTATAGTTTTAGTAAGTTTGTAAATATTATTACATTTATATATAATTAGATTTATTATATAGTTAAATATATAATACATTAACTAAATAATAAAAGTGATACAAAGTTTATATACTTAGTTAAATTATGTCAAATTATATAAATTAATAATATATTATTTATTTAAGCGTACATTGTTGACTAAAAATTACTATTCGGTCAATATTTAATTGTATATAACAACCCTTAATACATATAGTCAGACATATAACCCTAGGGTTAATTCAGTAAATTTAGAAGTCGAAAAGTGAGGGTTGTTACAGTACCTCCCCGTTAATAAAAACTTCGTCCCGAAGTTTTAGGTAGACTTCTCGGATGCATCAGCGGTTGAGAAGAGATGGGGATATTTCTGTTTCATTTGGTCTTCATGTTCCCTGGTATACTCGGGGTCACGTCGTGAATTCCAATGGATCTTAACAATAGGTATGGTGCTTTGTTTTAAGTGTTTAGCAGATCGGTCCATGACTTCTACGGGTTCCTCTATGAAGTGCATTTTATCATCAATGCGAATGTCATCCAAAGGAATAACGAGAGTGTCATCAGCGAGACACTTTTTAAGATTCGAGACATGAAATACGTTGTGTACGCTGCTAAGTTCAGCAGGTAATTCTAATCGATAAGCCACGGGTCCGATCCTTTCAGTAATCTTGAAGGGTCCAACAAAACGCGGACTTAGTTTGCTTCGTTTACCAAAACGAACGACGCCTTTCCAAGGGGATACTTTCAACATGACTTTGTCACCAACTTGGAATTCCAAATCTTTCCGACCTTTATTAGCATAGCTCTTCTGTCGGCTGCGGGCAGTTTCTATTCGTTTCTTAATCTGAACTATCTTTTCGGTTGTCTCGTGTATGATTTCAGGACCAGTTAACTGTCTGTCCTCTAATTCATCCCAGCACAGTGGGGATCTACATTTTCATCCGTATAAGGCCTCAAAAGGTGCAGCCTTAATACTTGAGTGGTAACTATTATTGTAAGAGAATTCAACCAAAGCCAAATGTCTATCCCAGCCTTTGCCGAAGTTGATAACACAAGCGCGAAGCATATCTTCCAATGTTTGAATGGTTCGTTCACTTTGACCATCGGTTTGTGGATGATAAGCGGTACTCATGTCGAGTTGAGTTCCAAGAGCAGTTTGTAAGGATTTCCAGAATCTGGAAGTGAATCTACTGTCGCGATCGGATATGATTGATATAGGAACACCATGACGAGAGACAATTTCTTTGATATACAGTTGTGACAATCTCTCCATCTTGTCGGTCTCCTTGATCAGTAAGAAATGAGTAGATTTAGTAAGACGATCTACTATGACCCATATAGTATCATTGCCACTAGAAGTCTTGGGCAATTTAGTAATAAAGTCCATAGCGATACATTCCCACTTCCACTGCGGAATATCGGTTTGTGTCAACAGACCAGAAGGCTTTTGATGTTCAGCCTTGACTTTCAAACAAGTGAGACACTTACTAACATATGTAGCAATGTCGGCTTTCATATTAGGCCACCAGCAGAATTCCTTCACATCGTGGTACATCTTACTGGAACCTGGATGAATAGAATACCTAGTCTTATGCGCTTCATCCAAGACTAGTTCACGGAGATTACCGAAGCGAGGAACCCAAATTATGTTGCCAAAGTACCGTGTACCATTAGCTTTCACTTGGAGTTGGTTCTCGAAACCGATAGGTCCTTCACCTTCGATAAGTGTTGGTTTAATAGCTTCCAGTTGAGCTTCGCAGATTCGTGATATAAGATTTGATTTGATTTTCAGGTTTAAGGCAAGAACACGTTTAACATCGTCTTTTCGACTAAGGGCATCAGCAACTACGTTTGCCTTGCCAGGATGATATTCCATCTTACAGTCATAATCGTTCAATAACTCGAGCCATCGGCTTTGCCTCATATTCAGCTGTTTTTGATCAAAGATGTGTCGAAGACTTTTATGGTCAGTGTACACCGTAAACTGGGTACCATATAGATAATGTCTCTATATCTTTAATGCAAATACCACGGCACCTAACTCAAGGTCATGTGTGGTATAGTTCTCCTCGTGTTTCTTTAACTGTCTAGATGCGTAGGCAATAACCTTTTCACGTTGCATTAAAACACAACCAAAGCCTTGCTTTGAGGCATCGCAGTAAAAAATAAAATCGTCAGTACCTTCAGGTAAAGATAGAATTAGGGCTGTGGTCAACTTCTCCTTCAGAATCTTGAAAGCAGATTCCTGTTCTTCGGACCACTCAAATTTCTTCCCTTTTTGTGTTAGCTTCGTAAGAGGTTTAGCAAGAAGTGAAAAATCCTTTATAAATCTCCAATAGTAACCGGCAAGTCCCAAAAATTGGCGAATATGCTTCGCAGTCTTTGGTATATCCCAATTCTGAATAGCAGTGATTTTAGCAGGATCAACATGTATTCCTCTTCTATCAACAACATGTCCAAGGAATTGTACGGTTTTAAGCCAAAAGTCGCACTTAGAGAATTTAGCATAAAGTTGTTCCTTTCGTAAGAGTTCAAGAATCATACGCAAATGTTGCTCATGTTCTTTCTCACTCTTGGAATAGATCAAGATGTCATCAATGAATACAATGACGAATTTATCTAGATAGGGTTTGCAAACACGGTTCATAAGATCCATGAACACAGCAGGAGCATTGGTCAAACCAAAAGGCATGACACAGAATTCATAGTGCCCATAACGAGTGCGAAAAGCAGTCTTAGGAATATCAGATTCCTTTACTCTAAGTTGGTGATATCCGGACCTCAAATCAATCTTTGAATAAACACTTGACCCTTAAAGTTGGTCGAATAGATCATCGATACGTGGCAACGGATAACGGTTCTTGATAGTAAGCTTGTTAAGTTCGCGGTAATCAATGCACATCCTTAATGTACCATCCTTCTTTTTAACAAATAGAATAGGAGCTCCCCATGGGGACGAGCTTGGACGAATGAAACCTTTATCCAATAGTTCTTGGAGCTGGTTGGAAAGTTCCTTCATTTCGGAAGGTGCTAAACGGTATGGTGCTTTAGCAATATGAGCAGCACCGGGAGCTAAATCAATTTGAAATTCAACTTGTCGAGGAGGTGGAAGACCAGGAAGATCTTCGGGAAACACATCGGGATAGTCTGTACCCACTGGTACATCTTCAATACGCTTCTCTTCCGATTCGATCAGCTTAACGTGGGCTAGAATGGCTGGATAACCTTTCTTAAGGTATTTGCGAGTTTTAATACAGGAGATGATGTTGAGATTGGAACCACTCTTTTCACCTTGGATGATGAGAGTCTCTCCATTTCCCAATGGAACATTAATAGTTTTATCATAACACATGATATATATAAAATACTTTATATTATTAAGGAACGATGCATTAAATAAGCCTTTTAGTGCACGATTCGGAAATAGAAATAGTTTTAAGGCATAGCCTTTACATAGATGGAAAAATAGGAAAGATAACTAAAGAATATTAAGATTGAAATAATCTTCATATTTCTTCTTCTCGTCCTCAAACTGCTTCATCACTTTTTCCATGTTATCCTTCACAAGTTTCACTAGCCTTTCGGTTTGAGAGTCGAGGGACTCTTGGATAATTTCCTTCAAGATTTTGTTTTCTTTTTCTAGGTTGTTTAGACGCACTTCTATTCGAGCAACATGACGTTTACTAAACTCCCTATTCTTCTCACAGCTATTCTGAAGGTTGATGATATCAGTCTTCACCCTTACATGCTTCTCGTTATTACAGAATAATGGACTGGTAGCGGGTTCGGGTTGCTTTCTCTTTAGAATTGGGTTTTCAGACGATTCTTCCATGGGCTCTTCTTCGGGTTCATAATTGGAGAAGTCTCTGTTGTAGTTAGGGAGGTTTTGAAGAGCATCCCATTCAGGAGTACTCATTAGTTTATGTACCAATGAGTGAAAAGAGCCAGAGTTAGCAGAATCAGCAGGGCTTTCTCCTTCGCTTTCAGATCCTTGAGTTGGGTGAAGTTCAGGATAAGTAGGTAGTGTATCTGGACTATAGTTTGGTGAAACAGGACTATAAGAAGGACTTCGAACAGGTCTTAATGTTTCAGAGTGTCCCACACCTACTTCGGTAGTAGGGTTGTGAGTTTCCTTGTTAGGCTTGTTAACGCTTGGGCTTGACATCCTATCATTAGGAAAGAGACTTTGATTAGAATCTTTTAGTCAAGTTTAGGAAAGCATAAATGTTAAGATTATAGGGCAATCCTAAGTGCATTAAAGTCTATGGCAGGAAAGGTTATAGTTTCCTAGATTGCTAAGGCACCCTAGCTAGCAAATAAGGCACACATAAAGATGCAATCCTGGTTCTCTATAACAGCCTGGTTATGCTCTGATACCAATCTGTAACGTCCTCGCAATAGGGTCTGGAAGGAACGTCACTAATATCAAAACATACCAACATATTATAATAAACGAGAACAATACTAAATGATGAATTTAACTTTAATGAGTACGCAGCGGAAAATGAAATATCGTTACATTGACAGGAATAACAATATCATAAATGTTCACATGCAGAAGTAATAAATGCGATATCTCTTGATCCTATGTCCAAGTAGCATCACATAAGCAGTAAGTATAAGAGCTTGAATCAAACAGCACCTGAGACAAAACATGCTAAAGTGTCAACCAAAAAGGTTGAGTGAAGTTCATAGGTTTAACAAAAAGTTTGTCGTTGTTTTAGACCACAAGATTTAGTTTGTAAAGTTGATCTCTCGCAGGATCAAAAAGTTATGCCAATGCGTGATATTTAGACTAAACGTTCAAGTTTGCCCCATGACAAGTTGTGTCTGTCCTTGTCGGTTTAATTTCATTATTAAGTAATACAATGACTTGGTCAAATGTATCGGGGACGTTACTCCCGATAGGCCTACCCCCAATAATTAAGCATGCCGCAGCAATTAAAAATATCACTGTAGGGACTTAGTCGGACATAGCCGGGTATAGCATAGTTAAACAGTTTGGTACTTGTGTCTAAAGTGTAAAAAGTAAAAACAACATGTGTCTCACCCCAAGTAAAAGTAAGTAAGTTTGCTAGTAATTAAAGAGGGGCTATGAATTCACCTTAGTAAGTAGAGAGAGAGTTATTCCTCGGAATAAAGAGTTGAACGAGTGAGCAGGAAAGTCAACCTATTGACATTTAAGAGTAGTTAAGTGTTTTGCCCATGTTTAAGTTTAAGTATGTGTTTAAGTATAGTTTGTTTTACTAAGTTTCTATTCCTAGTAAGTTACTATTTTTATAAAGTTTTCATTTTTAGAAAGTTTCTTATTTTACTAAGTTTCTATGACTAGAGAGTTTCTACTTTTATCAGTGTTTTCCATTTTAGGATACTTGCCGTATTAGATAAGCTTCCAATCACCCCTTTCCCTTCGAATGGCTAATTTAGATCTAGGGGCTTGAGCCATAGGACCCTTTAAATCGGAAATCCAAACCCTCTGCCTAGAATCTCATAGAAACCATTCGTCAAGAAAGTTCGAAGATCTATACATCTCTAATACATATCCCAAAATGTTTTTATGTTACAATATAAGTAGTAGGTTATAGGTGCTAGTAATAGTAATAGTGTATACATGTTATTTATTTTATTTTTAATTGCATATAATTTATAACATTATTTACATGTTTCGGTAAAAATAATAATCGAAGTAAAAAGTAAAAAGTAAAAAGTAAAAAAAATAAAAAGTAAGAAAAGAATACTTACTAGTAGTAATTCTTCAAAGAGAGAATGAGAGAAATTTTGGTGTGAGTTTGAATGAGAAATGAGGGGTATTTATACTTGAAAAAATTAGGTAAAAAGAATAAAATAATTAAAAGAAAAAGAAATATTTTAATTCTTAATGGGATTTTAAAATTAAAAAGTATTAAATGTTAGGTCATGAGATAATGCACAAAATAAAATAATAAAAGTAGTTTTTCCATTACAATTTTTAATTAAAAAGTAATTTATTTATTTATTTATTTTTTTTCATTTATTTTAAGGATTTTTTTATATAAATAAATAAATTGATTTAATGCTTTTCCAAGAATATTTGTCAATAATATTTTATTTTATTTATTTTATTTTTTTATTTAATTAATAAATACAAATTTTGCATAAAAATAATAAATAATTCAGTATTTTGTATTTTTAATAATAATTATGATTTTAATTATTAAACTATAGTTTTAGTAAGTTTGTAAATATTATTACATTTATATATAATTAGATTTATTATATAGTTAAATATATAATACATTAACTAAATAATAAAAGTGATACAAAGTTTATATACTTAGTTAAATAATGTCAAATTATATAAATTAATAATATATTATTTATTTAAGCGTACATTGTTGACTAAAAATTACTATTCGGTCAATATTTAATTGTATATAACAACCCTTAATACATATAGTCAGACATATAACCCTAGGGTTAATTCAGTAAATTTAGAAGTCGAAAAGTGAGGGTTGTTACAGTGTGTATAAAAGGTTGAAAAAGACGCGAGACGGGGCCGAAACGGTAGCGACCTCATAACGTCGCATCGAAAAAGCGGGGCCGAGATGGGGTCGAAGCGGATGTTGACTAACATTGATTTTTATATATGTATATATATATATGTGTGTGTATATATATATATATATATATATATATATATATATATATATATATATATATATATATATATATATATATATATATATATATATATATATATATATATATATATATATATATATATATATATATATATATATATATATATATATGTGTGTGTGTGTGTGTGTGTGTGTGTGTGTACATATATATACATTAACACTTCAAAAGATTTACAACAACAACAACAACAACCCAATCCCACGTGTGTGAGGTATGGGGGAGGTGGGACGTAGACAATCCTTCCTCTATCCTAAAATAAATATAAATCATTTCTCCACCCAGAGTGAAACACTAACAAGAGAGAGAAAGTCATCTCTCTCTGTTCGACGGATAAAGAGATTGCTTCTAAGTGGACCTCCGGTGTTGGTACGTTTTTCCGTGTAGCGGTAGTAAGGTACCAGTGCCATACAATAGCTACTTAGCGTTGGGTGTATGTTACCGACTGATGTTTACACTCGAGAAATAATCTCTGCAGACCCGAAACACGGATAGGAGATCCGTGGGGTGGCTTTAAACAGTCTGGCGATCAATCTGTTATTGATCCGTTTAGCGTGTTGCTGCTAAGCGGCTAATGTGCGTTTAGAGTGAGAAAGAACTGTGTGAGAGAGAAAGTGTACTTCTCTCTTACTGAAGTTCAGATGTCAGATGTGGTGACCCAAGGGGTCTATTTATACGCGTAGAATGTCCGAAATTCTCGGGAAACACGTGTCAATCGTTGATTAATTCTGTTATGCGAAAAAGACGGAATCGACTTTGATGCGGTTGACGTGGTTGCGTGCTACTCACGCGCTTAGTATAAGGGCTTAAGCATAGAAGTTGCCTGCAGGGCTTACGCTTGACACTGGGCGGCCTGCTGTACGTTGGGCGGCAAATGCTAAAATCTGTCAGATAATGTTATTTTTTGTGCTCTCTAATCCATTTTTCAGTATAAAAATGGTGTTTTTATGCGTGTATCCTCTAGGATACACCATTAAGTCCCCCCCAGTTTAATGTCTTTATTTTTGCAAAAAAAAAATAAAGTCATTAAACTAAAAATAAAAGATGCCTTTTTCCTCGAAGACATAAAACTGCTGTAGCCGTCTGTTTTTCTGCGCTGACGTCATATTTCCAATTATGAATTTGCCCCCAAAATCTTTTTGATTTATTTTCGAAATTTAAGTTGTTGCCCAGTTAATCTGATTCGTACACATGTTTCGATCGTGCCCTTTCATCGTCCACCAATTTGATTATAAATAATTCGTCCCCCTTTCATTTTTCCTTTTCCGAAAGCTGATCATTTGCTTTGAAGGATATCTGTAATTGCTTTCTAGGGTTATAACTGCATATTTGTGCAAGGTCAGTTCTCAATTATCCTTCTCCTCTGTTTGTATTGTTTTGTTTTAAATTGCTACCATGGTCGAATCCAGTAGCACATCTTCACAGAAAGATACATCCGATGTTAGTACAATTCCTTCTAGTATCACCGAAACAGATATAGATCAACTATGCAGAGAGCATAGAAATCTTAGATTATTAAACCATGTGATTCCTTCCTCTATTGATAGAGCCAACAATCCTCCTAAGAAGATGATCATCCTCAAGGGTTACAAAAAAATTATACTTTTTGAATTGTACTGTAACATTGTAGAGGAAATACCAAGTGTAAATATTTTTCATGAGTTATTTAGGACACGATTAGTTAGTAAATGCTAGCATACATTCGATTACAAGTCATACAAGGCTTTTACTGGTGAGAAGGAAACTTCTTTGAAAAATTGGAAAGAACCCTAATTCTTTGTTAATGAAAGGGTTATTCAAGATGCATGGGTGTGTGTCCGTGGATGGAGAAAAACTAAAATAGGGGTGAGTAAGTCTATTACTTTATCTGATGATGAGAGGGCGACCCTTGAATCTTGGAAGACACTGAAACTTCCACAAAGGTCGTATGGTGAATATGAAGCCATCTTAGTCCTCTGTAAAATGGGTGACAATTGGCGTACTGGATTCGTGCCAATGCTCTGTGGTAGGCACTTTTATGAATATTTTATGTTTATATTATGTTATGGTGATTTACATGTGTCCTTATATGCTTTTTCTGCTTGATTGTGTTTTTATCTGCTGTAGAAGAAGAAATTCAAGTTTATAGGACCTTCAGAAAACCAACTTGGATCCCCTTGTTGTGTCTGAGCGGCCAAAAACTCCTACTGAAGTTGAAGCTGACAAAGGAAAGGATGCCGAATTTGAACAACAATTGAAGAGCCCAGAGCGGGCTGCTGAGGGTGGAGATGGTGGTACTGCTCAACCATCTTCTGATGTTGAGATTATTAAACTACCCCTCAAGCGTCCAGCGCCAAGAAGTCTACCAGGTGCTCAAAACGTGAAGGGAAGCGCCCAGTAAGTGAAGCTACTGAAAAGCCGAAAAGGAGAAGTATGTTTATCATCTGTACTTTTGTAAATAATACTGACAATTTATGTTGATGCTCTGTTGCATACTTATTTGTTTTTTCATTCTATAGGGATGATTTTGCAAGAAGAAAATGTTGAAACTACTGCTGGTAATGATGATGAAGGCAATAAGGCTGTGGATATTGAAGATGATGAAAATGATGAGACGAATGATGAAGAAACCCAAGATGATGATACTTTTAAAACACTACCTTTTACCAACCCACTGATCTCTAAGGGTACTGGTACTACTCAATCTTCATCCTCTTTCCAACCACCATCTGTAATTCCCCTGCTGGTTTGAAATCATTTTTGAAGACCCTTTAAACAAGTCTGACAGATTTGTTGATTTTTTGAAGGTATGTCTTTTACCTAAAATACTGAAACTTATTGTCAGATTCTCCATGAATAACACTTGTGTTTATATATTTTTTGTATAGGCTAACACAATTGCTGAGTTATCTTCCTCTCTTTCCACCATGACTCACAAGGAGAGCTGTCAATCTACCGTTGCAGCCTTGGTACTTCTTTCTGAGCATGTGGTTCACGGTTTAAAAATGCAGGAGGCTCAAGAGTCTATTGTAGCCAATGATGTCCACAATTCTTCGAGGCTAAAACAGCTTGAGACTAGCTTGCAGGATGCAAATTTGAAATTGAAAACTGCAGTGGAAGTGGCACAGAAAAAGGATGAACTGATGCAGCTTGTTACAGCAAAATATGTTTCATAGAAGGGGGAAAAGGAAAAGTTAATGGATGAGAAAAATGTTTTGTTGAAGGAAAATGATGAGTTAAAAAAGATGCTTGAGGTAGAAAAGCATGTTTCTGAAGAGAACACTGTTGCTGCCGCTGCTGCTTCCAAAAAGGATTTTATGGATTTAAAAGCTGACATTCCTGGCCTTGTGCAGAGAGTGTTAAGTTCTGAACTTGTTAGCAAAACCTTCCACAAATATCTTGAAGCTTCTGTTGAAAAAGATATTTCTGATACTGTTGAAGAGATTGTCAATGCCCTTCTAAACAAACTTGATCCATTGCCTACCATAATTTCAAAACATATCAAGCCTAATGCTGATGCTATATTGCAGGCTGCCATAGGTGAAGTTTCTTCTTTAAAGATTGTTTCTATGGCAGAAGTGTGTGGGAGAGAAGATGCCTATGTAAAGGATATCTTAGAAGTGCCTATTTGAAGAAACACTTTGTAATCTGTTTGTAATAACATTTTATGTTTTATCTATGTATACACATTGCTATCATTTGTGAAATTACTATGCTTTTTTATGATTAACATATTCCTGGTGTTACATATGTATCTAACCATTGCTAGCTATATAAAGTTTGAATACCATATGCCATATTATACAAAAGTTTTTTGTTGTGAACTGATTTTTGATATGGCATATTTATTGTAAATTCATCCGTTATCCACCGTCAGCCAAAAGTCATTGCATGATACATTTATGAAGTTGAGCATTGTTGCTATTATATGTCATAATGTATTAAAATTGTATGTCTGTTTCATATCAGTGTATCAGTAAAATATGTATGTCTTTGCTATTTTCATATAAAGAAAGTATCGAACCGTTATCCGCCCTCCGTGTTGCATAAGGGTGTTTGTTTTGTAAAGATGTGTTGAATAACTGAAATCAATTTTCTGGAATAAGTCTGTTTAAGGTATGTGCATAAAGTATACTTGTTTAAAGAATACTCCACTTTCCGTGTTGCGCTTAGGCGTTGTGCGGCTTATAAAATACACTTGTATTTTTTCTGCTTTCTGTATATAAATGGATTTATGCATTTGTGATAAACCATTCTGTATGTCATGACATTAAGAGATCTTTATTATTGCCTGGGTGCCCTCTAGCGAAGTAAACACTTACGTTAGCTGATCCCTTGTATCTATAATGTTGACACAAGATGAAATGTCCCGTTCTTATTGATTAAAAACGTTCCATATTAATTGATTTCGTTGCGAGGTTTTGACCTCTATATGAGACGTTTTTCAAAGACTGCATTCATTTTAAAACAAACCATAACCTTTATTTCATCAATAAAGGTTTAAAGAGCTTTACGTAGATTATCAAATAATGATAATCTAAAATATCCTGTTTACACACGACCATTACATAATGGTTTACAATACAAATATGTTACAACAAAATAAGTTTCTTGAATGCAGTTTTTACACAATATCATACAAGCATGGACTCCAAATCTCGTCCTTATTTAAGTATGCGACAGCGGAAGCTCTTAATAATCACCTGAGAATAAACATGCTTAAAACGTCAACAAAAATGTTGGTGAGTTATAGGTTTAACCTATATATATCAAATCATAATAATAATAGACCACAAGATTTCATATTTCAATACACATCCCATACATAGAGATAAAAATCATTCATATGGTGAACACCTGGTAACCGACATTAACACGATGCATATATAAGAATATCCCCATCATTCCGGGACACCCTTCGGATATGATATAAATTTCAAAGTACTAAAGCATCCGGTACTTTGGATGGGGCTTGTTGGGCCCGATAGATCTATCTTTAGGATTCGCGTCAATTAGGGTGTCTGTTCCCTAATTCTTAGATTACCAGACTTAATAAAAAGGGACATATTCGATTTCGATAATTCAACCATAGAATGTAGTTTCACGTACTTGTGTCTATTTTGTAAATCATTTATAAAACTTGCATGTATTCTCATCCCAAAAATATTAGATTTTAAAAGTGGGACTATAACTCACTTTCACAGATTTTTACTTCGTCGGGAAGTAAGACTTGGCCACTGGTTGATTCACGAACCTATAACAATATATACATATATATCAAAGTATGTTCAAAATATATTTACAACACTTTTAATATATTTTGATGTTTTAAGTTTATTAAGTCAGCTGTCCTCGTTAGTAACCTACAACTAGTTGTCCACAGTTAGATGTACAGAAATAAATCGATAAATATTATCTTGAATCAATCCACGACCCAGTGTATACGTATCTCAGTATTGATCACAACTCAAACTATATATATTTTGGAATCAACCTCAACCCTGTATAGCTAACTCCAACATTCACATATAGAGTGTCTATGGTTGTTCCGAAATATATATAGATGTGTCGACATGATAGGTCGAAACATTGTATACGTGTCTATGGTATCTCAAGATTACATAATATACAATACAAGTTGATTAAGTTATGGTTGGAATAGATTTGTTACAAATTTTCACGTAGCTAAAATGAGAAAAATTATCCAATCTTGTTTTACCCATAACTTCTTCATTTTAAATCCGTTTTGAGTGAATCAAATTGCTATGGTTTCATATTGAACTCTATTTTATGAATATAAACAGAAAAGTATAGGTTTATAGTCGGAAAAATAAGTTACAAGTCGTTTTTGTAAAGGTAGTCATTTCAGTCGAAAGAACGACGTCTAGATGCCCATTTTAGAAAACATACTTCCACTTTGAGTTTAACCATAATTTTTGGATATAGTTTCATGTTCATAATAAAAATCATTTTCTCAGAATAACAACTTTTAAATCAAAGTTTATCATAGTTTTTAATTAACTAACCCAAAACAGCCCGCGGTGTTACTACGACGGCGTAAATCCGGTTTTACGGTGTTTTTGTGTTTCCAGGTTTTAAATCATCAAGTTAGCATATCATATAGATATAGAACATGTGTTTAGTTGATTTTAAAAGTCAAGTTAGAAGGATTAACTTTTGTTTGCGAACAAGTTTAGAATTAACTAAACTATGTTCTAGTGATTACAAGTTTAAACCTTCGAATAAGATAGCTTTATATGTATGAATCGAATGATGTTATGAACATCATTACTACCTTAAGTTCCTTGGATAAACCTACTGGAAAAGAGAAAAATGGATCTAGCTTCAATGGATCCTTGGATGGCTCGAAGTTCTTGAAGCAAAATCATGACACGAAAACAAGTTCAAGTAAGATCATCACTTGAAATAAGATTGTTATAGTTATAGAAATTGAACCAAAGTTTGAATATGATTATTACCTTGTATTAGAATGATAACCTACTGTAAGAAACAAAGATTTCTTGAGGTTGGATGATCACCTTACAAGATTGGAAGTGAGCTAGCAAACTTGAAAGTATTCTTGATTTTATGAAACTAGAACTTGTAAAATATATGAAGAACACTTAGAACTTGAAGATAGAACTTGAGAGAGATCAATTAGATGAAAAAAATTGAAGAATGAAAGTGTTTGTAGGTGTTTTTGGTCATTGGTGTATGGATTAGATATAAAGGATATGTAATTTTGTTTTCATGTAAATAAGTCATGAATGATTACTCATATTTTTGTAATTTTATGAGATATTTCATGCTAGTTGCCAAATGATGGTTCCCACATGTGTTAGGTGACTCACATGGGCTGCTAAGAGCTGATCATTGGAGTGTATATACCAATAGTACATACATCTAAAAGCTGTGTATTGTACGAGTACGAATACGGGTGCATACGAGTAGAATTGTTGATGAAACTGAACGAGGATGTAATTGTAAGCATTTTTGTTAAGTAGAAGTATTTTGATAAGTGTCTTGAAGTCTTTCAAAAGTGTATGAATACATATTAAAACACTACATGTATATACATTTTAACTGAGTCGTTAAGTCATCGTTAGTCGTTACATGTAAATGTTGTTTTGAAACCTTTAGGTTAACGATCTTGTTAAATGTTGTTAACCCAATGTTTATAATATCAAAAGAGATTTTAAATTATTATATTATCATGATATTATGATGTACGAATATCTCTTAATATGATATATATACATTAAATGTCGTTACAACGATAATCGTTACATATATGTCTCGTTTCAAAATCATTAAGTTAGTAGTCTTGTTTTTACATATGTAGTTCATTGTTAATATACTTAATGATATGTTTACTTATCATAATATCATGTTAACTATATATATAACCATATATATGTCATCATATAGTTTTTACAAGTTTTAACGTTCGTGAATCACCGGTCAACTTGGGTGGTCAATTGTCTATATGAAACCTATTTCAATTAATCAAGTCTTAACAAGTTTGATTGCTTAACATGTTGGAAACATTTAATCATGTAAATATCAATCTCAATTAATATATATAAACATGGAAAAGTTCGGGTCACTACACAAGAGCCTCTACCATCGGGGGTATAAAAATGCCTTGCCTTATGTGGGTAAGTATGAATGCTATGTTCTACATTCAAAACGCGTAACGCGTTGCGTGAGAAAAGATAAAATTTTATTGATATTTCTTTGACGCACATACAATATTTTGTGCAACATTTTCGAGATCGGGTGATCAATCCCATTTAGAAAATTACAAAGATTGTATTGTGCTTTGCTTGAACTGATGAAAATTAAAAAAAAATGTTAAAAACTGTGCTGCACGATTCATGTTAACATAATGTTCTCCGTGCAGCGTGTTACATCCTGCCTCTAAGGCTTCCACATGTTGAGCTGTTTGAAATACCCATTCACATCATTTCTCTCTTGCTTCATAAACAACTTATCTTTCCCTTGCCGGTCCAACGTATTCAGGGTGCACCACAGCCACACCATTTGGTGTTGGGAATCGTAATTCTGCATGTGGTGTTGAAGTAATTACTCCAAACTTGAGAAGAGTTCTTCTGCCGAATTAAGCATTGAACCTAGATCTGCCATCAAGAACTGTGAAATCCACGATTTCTGTTCGGACCAAAGGGTGTACTCCCATCGTTACCTCCAATTTAATCTTACAAACTGCCTTCATTGATTCTCCCGTAATACCAGCTATTTTCAAGTTCGTGTAGTGAAGCCTATCCTTCACGCTGAACGGATAATCTCTAAAACAATGGAAATATTAAATATCTGCCTCGCTTCCTGTATCAGTATAGATTCTGTTAATGCTTCTGTTCGCAATTACAACTGAGATGACCACAGGCTCTTCTGAAAGGCGCTAATTTGGGATGGTGTGAAATATGATGGGAGCGTACATCCACTGCTCCGTCCTGCGCTCTTCATCTATTTCATCCTCCTCCACCTCATTCTATATAACCTTGATGTGCCTTTCAGGGGTTGGGTCCCTTTCATCTCTTCTCTCTTCTCTCCTGTTCCAATCATGCCGTCCACCGTGACGCACCTTTCTTTGCCAAGCAAAACGCTTATTTGGATCATTCCTCTGATATTATTTTCCTGGTAACAGATGGTTTAACTCTCCAGCTTTAATCTTTGCAATGATTTCCCTCATCAACGACTTACAGTTGTCAGTGTCGTGTTCGTATGCTTCTTGGAAATCACACTACTTATCACTCTGTGGTCCCTGATGCTCTTACATTGGTGGTGGAGGGTGAAAGGTTTTCTTAACAGGTTCAGTGAACAAAATCTCCTTTGGAGTTTTGGTTAAAGCCATGGTGAGTGGATGTCTGTCTAATGGTTTTCGCTGATGGTAATTGTCATTTGGGTGATTGTTCCCCCTCCAACCATGTTGTTGTTTCAGATAGTTGTTCTCATACCCACGCTGTCTCTGATAATTGTCATTCATGTTCCCTTCTCCGCCTTGCTGTCTAAAATTTATGTGGTAATTATCAACTCTTAGATGTCCCATCTCTCCTGCCTTTAAATGCTTCTGAGCCACAACCAATTGTAACAACCCAAACCAATAACCAACCGATTACGCGAATTTTTTATTTATTTCAGAAGAGTGCGCCACGCGCACCACCTCAGGGTGTGCGACGCGCACAGGCCCATTTCAGTTCTGTCCGTTTTTGTCAATTTTCAAATAAAGATCTCCCACTTCCCGATATATTTAGACGAAACGCTTTTCACAACATGATATAATAGTTAAAACTCACACGATTCAATAATAAAATAAGTTTTACAAAACCGGGCCCACATATGCCGTAATACGAGTTTCGACCACACTAGTTTAAATTCCAAACGAGACTATGAGCATGATGTTTGGGGTTAAACTACCCAAATCTCGGTCAAACTCCAAAAGCTATAACATCCAAAAGCGTCCCCTAACAAACAAGCGGGATCTCTAATCCATACGAATGCCCTTACCCTTGTCTCCGCCGGAGCCTATAAAAAGATAAACAACGAGAGGGTAAGCAAAGCTTAGTGAGTGCAACAATTATACATACACATATATAACCCATCTATTTGCATTCGCACCCACCAAATACCTCATACGAGAATATAACTCAAATAGCATGCCGTCTTACTCATAATGCTAACAACTCGTACACTATCACAACATCACATTAGCATATACTCAACACAATATATATAGCATGCTTGTATAATGTTCAACAACATAATATGGTTAACCATAACGCTATGGTGCTACCGGCATGTGGTTCACACCATACGCATTTGAGTCTCACTCTTTTATAGTGCTACCGGCACGTGGTTCACACTTTGGCGCTACCAGAACGTGGTTCACGCCTCATTTTATAGTGCTACCGGCTCGTGGTTCACACTTGATGCTATCGGCTCGTGGTTCACATCTCATTTTATAGTGTTACCGGCTCGTGTGTAGTGACCCGAACTTTTCCATGTTTATATATATTAAATGAAATTGTTATTTACATGATTAAGTGTTTCCAACATGTTAAGCAATCAAACTTGTTAAGACTTGATTAATTGAAATAGGTTTCATATAGACAATTGACCACCCATGTTGACCGGTGATTCACGAACGTTAAAACTTGTAAAAACTATACGATGACATATATATAGTTATATATATAGTTAACATGATTTTATTATAAGTATGTATCTCATTAGGTATTTTAACAATGAGTTATATACATAAAAATGAGACTATTTGTCATAACCCGTCCTTAACCGTAAGAACGTGTTAGATAACGTATGATTTCATTGCGAGGTATTGACCTCTATATGCGACATTTTTAAAAGAAAAACTGCATATATTATACATTACAAACCATGATTCTTATTTTTGATACAAGCTTTGGACGAAATAAAGATGATTATCGTTTAGCGATAATCTTCGACTTACAAACTTTACAAATGATGATAACAACACGATTTCTAGCATATTTTACAACACAAGTTCTTGGATATGCAGTCTTATTTTTGACACAAATATGCGTACGCAAGATCCTGCTCAAATTCAACATAATGCAGCGGAAGCTTTTAGAAATCACCTGAGAATAGACATGTTTTAAAAGGTCAACATAAAGTTGGTGAGATATAGGTTTAGTGCCGGCAGCAATATATATATATAGACCACAAGATTTCGTATATAAACAGTTTAATAAAAATATTCTAAGTGGTTGAGCACTTGGTAACCATACTTAACAATTAATCACGTCGCATATTCCCTTTAATATGAAATCTTACTACACTGTACCAAGTGTAGTCACGAAACGAAGTACTGTGCAACCGTTGAATACTGGTCGTCCAGTCCGGTTGGGGTTGTCAGGCCCGATAGATCTATCAACAGGATTCGCGTTTACAATACCGCTGTAAATATTAGTTACCAAGCTACAGGGAAGTATGCCAGTGGTACAACTCAACGTAGAATATATTTTTCAGTTACTTGTGTCCATATTGTAAAACATAAAATACATGTATTCTCATCCCGAAATATTTAAAGTTTAAAAGTGGAACTATATACTCACTTTCGTCTTGAAGATATATATATATATAATTTGACTTGGTCTCCGGTTGATATCACGAACCTATCCATATATAATATATCAATACCTTTTCTTTTTAAACAAACGTCACATATATATACTTGTTATACTTTTAATACTTTGAATAATTCCTTAGTCCGTAGTTAGCAGTTCGTTGTTAGTAATTCAATTTTAATGGTTCATTTTTAGATGTTTAATATACCCGCAATGAAATAAATAAAACCCCCAACGAAATAAATAAAACCCCATCGTATATGTATTGGTCGAGATTAATCTTGACCCACGGTACCGGTGTTGTCAAATGACGTGTTGCGTACATAAAGTACCGGTGTTGTCAAATGACGTGTTGCGTACAAACATGGGATCTTATGATTAATCTTCTCGTAATGTTTACGGGTGATCCTGAACCATATAAAATTGAATTATAAGTACATATATATAAAATATCATGTTATCTTAGAAATATGTGATTTTATTTAATTTTTCCCAATTAATCCCGAAGTTAAACAAGTCTTGGATAACCAATTTTGTTTCGGTCATAGTTTCTTCGTTACAAATTCGTTTTCGTTGATTCAACTTGCCATCTCCTTGGATCGAGTTCCTCTTTAAGACTATGAACTGTAAATACCTTAGTTTGTATTCAAAATCACACGGCATAGGTGAAACTTTAGTGAAACCTATGAAGTTAAACATTTTCCTTTATTTAAACAACCTTAAATGATTATTTTTCTAAAAATACTTATACTTTGAATTAAATCATGAAATTTTTATGTGTTATCATATTCATAGTAAAAATCATTTTTCCAGAAAATAAACCTCCAATTCAAAGTTTAAGATGGTTTTTAATTATCCAACCCAAAACAGTCCCCGGTTACACTCCGACGTCGTAAAAACAGTTTTTAAGGTATTCTTTGAAAAACCAAGTTATACCTTGTTAAATTAGCATATACTTAAGTTATATTATAGGTCTTGAAGTATTTTAAAAGTTAAGTTAGAAGGATCTATTTAGTTTGCAAACAAGTTTGAAAACATTCAAACTATGTTCTTGTTGTTAAATTTTTATACCACAAAATAAGATAGCTATATATATATGAATCGAATAAGGTTATGAACATAGTTACTACCTCAAGTTCCTTGGACAAGATTGCTGTAAAAGAGGAGTAAGAAGCTAGAATCAAAAGGGTGATGGAAGTGGATGAAAGATTGGAAGTAAGTTTGTGTTCTTGGAAGGATTTCTTGAAGTGTTTTTGTATGGTTTTCTTATGGTGTTTAAGTAAGGTTTTTATGGCTAGATCTTTAAGGTTTCTTGCTGGATTGTTATGGAGTTCAAAGGTTAAGAAAGAGTGTGTGTTTAGCTTAAGAAATTTGAAGTTAAAATGAATGAAAATGATGATACATATATACTACATAAAAACGTGTTTCATAAGGATACATGGACAAAATTTTAGTTTGTATTTTTGTAATTAGTCTTACAATCATTCAAAAGCAATTACCTTATACCTAGGGTAGTAACAAGGGCTGGTTAGGTGGTGATTTGATGTGTATATACCAATAGTAAATACGTATAGAAGCTAGGTATGATACGAGTACAAATACTCTAGGTATACGTATAGAAATTTTGTGAAAAATGGAATGAGGATTCAAATATAGCTATCTTTTGTGAATACACTTATATGATTTTATGTATTTAAGTCTTTAAAAGTGATTAAATACATTACTTATACGATATATGTATAAACATTATATGTTATAAGTATTTATGTCAAATAACGTTACGTATGGTTATCGTTTTGAAAACTTAAGTTAGTAGTTTCAAAATATACTTATAACTTATTGTTATTAATACAAAATGAGGTATTAAAACATCCTTAAATCATGTTAAACATGTATATATACATATATATATACAAACGTATAATTATCATATATTGTATAGTTCGTGATATCATCGGTCAAACTAGACGGTCAAACGTTGTGTAAATCTCTTTTCGAAAAACATAAGTCTCGACAATTTGGATTGCTTATCATGTTGGTAAGGTTTAATTTATGTAAATATTAATCTTATAAGTATAGAATGATCGAAAAAGTGCGGGTCGTTACATTACCTCCCCGTTAAATAAATTTCGTCCCGAAATTTTAAAATTGTACCTATTTTGCATCATCGAGAAACAAGTGTGGATACTTTTGTTTCATCTGATCCTCTCGTTCCCAAGTAAACTCGGGACCTCTTCTAGCATTCCAACAAACCTTAACAATCGGTATGTTGCTCTGTTTGAGCTGTTTAACTTCACGGTCCATGATTTCGATTGGTTCTTCGACGAATTGTAGTTTCTCATCTATATGGATTTCTTCAAGAGGAATAGTGAGATCTTCCTTTGCAAGACACTTCTTAAGGTTTGAGATGTGAAAGGTATTATGTGCTCCGGCGAGTTGTTGCGGTAACTCGAGTCGATAAGCTACCGGTCCAATGCGTTCGATGATCTTGAACGGGCCTACGTACCTTGGGTTCAGTTTACCCCTTTTGCCGAAACGTATTACACCTTTCCAAGGTGACACCTTTAGCATAACCATGTCCCCGACCTGAAACTCTAATGGTTTCCTTCGGACATCGGCGTAGCTCTTTTGGCGACTACGGGCTGTTTTCAATCTCTCCTTGATTTGTACTATCTTCTCAGTCGTTTCGTGTATGATCTCGGGACCAGTTAATTGTCGATCTCCTACTTCATTCCAACAGATAGGATATCTACACTTCCTTCCATACAATGCTTCGAATGGCGCAGCTCCAATGCTCGCATGATAACTATTATTATACGAGAATTCTGCTAACGGTAAATACTTATCCCATCCGTTTCCAAAATCGATCACGCATGCCCTGAGCATATCTTCAAGAGTCTGAATTGTTCTTTCACTCTGCCCGTCCGTTTGCGGATGATATGCGGTACTCATATCTAAACGAGTTCCTAGTGCCTCCTGTAGTGCTTGCCAGAACTTTGAGGTAAATCTACTATCACGATCAGATATAATGGAAATAGGTATTCCATGCCTTGAAACAACTTCCTTTATATACAATCGTAATAGTTTCTCCATTCTATCCGTTTCCTTTATAGGCAAGAAATGTGCAGACTTGGTGAGACGATCAACAATCACCCAAATGGTGTCGTAACCCCAGGCAGTCTTTGGTAACTTCGTGATGAAATCCATGGTAATACCATCCCATTTCCATTCTGGGATTTCTGGTTGTTGAAGTAACCCTGACGGCTTTTGGTGTTCTGCTTTGACCTTGGAACAAGTTAAACACTCCCCAACATATGTTGCTACGTCTGTCTTTAAATTAGGCCACCAATAACGTGTCTTAAGATCTTGATACATCTTTCTAACTCCAGGATGTATCGAGTATCTTGTCTTATGTGCCTCATTCAATATCAACTTCCTTAATCCACCCAACTTCGGTACCCAAATACGATTTGCAAAATATCGAATTCCGTCTTCCCGTATAACGAGTTGCTTCTCATACTTCTTCATTATTTCATTTCTTATGTTTTCTTTATTGAGTGCTTCTTGTTGAACTTCTTTGATTTGTGAGTTGAGATTCATGCGAATTTTTATGTTCATTGCTCGAACTCGGATTGGTTCTCGTTCCTTTCTGCTTAGAGCATCGGCCACTACGTTCGCTTTCCTGGGATGATAACGAATTTCACAATCATAGTCATTTATTAACTCGACCCACCTACGTTGCCTCATGTTCAACTGTTTCTGATCAAAAATATGTTGAAGGCTTTTATGATCAGTAAACACAGTGCATTTAACCCCATACAAGTAGTGTCTCCATATATTCAATGCAAACACGATTGCTCCTAGTTCTAGATCATGCGTCGTATAATTCCGCTCGTGAATCTTTAATTGTCGGGATGCGTATGCAATAACTTTCTTCCGTTGCATAAGAACGCAACCAAAACCTTGTCGCGAAGCGTCACAATATATTTCAAAATCATCGTTCCCTTCTGGTAACGATAAAATAGGCGCCGTAGTTAACTTCTTCTTTAGTAATTGAAATGCACTCTCCTGCTCAGAAGTCCATTCATATTTCTTCCCTTTTTGTGTTAACGCTGTCAACGGCTTAGCTATTCGGGAAAAATCTTGAATAAACCTTCTATAATAACCGGCTAAACCCAAAAATTGGCGTATCTGCATTGGTGTCTTAGGAGTCTCCCATTTTTCAATGGCTTCAATTTTTGCTGGATCAACCTGAATTCCTTTGCTACTAACAACGTGGCCAAGAAATTGCACTTCTTTCAACCAAAAAGCACACTTAGAAAATTTAGCATATAGCTGTTCTTTTCTCAACAACTCTAATATCAACCTTAAATGCTGCTCATGCTCTTGCTCACTCTTGGAATAGATAAGAATATCATCAATGAAAACAATAACAAACTTATCTAAATACGGACTACAAACTCGATTCATGAGGTCCATGAATACAGCTGGCGCATTTGTCAACCCAAACGGCATGACCAAAAATTCATAATGACCATAACATGTCCGAAAAGCAGTTTTTGGTATATCTTCTTCTTTGACGCGTAATTGATGATAGCCCGATCTTAGGTCAATTTTCGAGTACACACATGATCCTTGGAGTTGATCAAATAAGTCGTCAATTCTCGGTAGTGGATACCGATTCTTGATAGTTAACTTATTTAATTCACGATAATCTATACACATCCTAAAAGATCCATCTTTCTTTTTAACAAATAAAATTGGAGCTCCCCACGGTGAAGTACTTGGTCGTATGAATCCACGATCCAGTAATTCTTTTAACTGACTCTGAAGTTCTTTTAACTCGGACGGTGCAAGTCTATATGGAGCACGGGAAACTGGTGCAGCTCCTGGTACTAAATCTATTTGAAATTCTACAGATCTAAATGGAGGTAATCCCGGCAACTCTTCCGGAAAAACTTCAGGAAAATCTCTTGCCACAGGCACGTCGTTGATGCACTTATCTTTTTCTTTCTTTTCGACTTTATTAACATGTGCTAAGATAGCATAGCACCCTTTCTTCAAGCACTTTTGAGCTTTCAAATAACTAATGAGTTTTAGCTTTGAGTTACCCTTCTCTCCATAAATCATCACCGGCATTTTATCCTTACAAGGAATGCGAATTGCCTTCTTGGCACACACAACTTCAGCTCCTACTTTGGACATCCAGTCCATGCCGATTATTACATCAAAACTTCCTAATTCTACGGGTATTAAGTCAATTTTAAATGTTTCTCCGGCTAAATTTATTTTACAATCACGGCAAATTTTATCGGCTTTAATTAGTTTACCATTAGCTAACTCAATCATGTACTTAGCATCTAGAGATAATGATGAACAATTCAATTTAGCGTAAAAGCCTCTACTCACGTAACTTCTATCAGCACCAGTATCAAATATAATAGATGCGGATAAGTTATTAATGGTAAACGTACCCGTAACAAGCTCCGGGTCTTCACACGCCTCTCTAGCATTAATAACAAATGCTCTTCCACGTGCAGATCCATTATTCTTCTCTGGATTCGGACACTGGCTCTTATAGTGACCTTGTTTTCCACACCCATAACAAGTAATGGTAGCCAAAGCAGTTCTATTTGCATTGGTGGCAGGAGTCTTGGTACCATTTGTATTTGTAACGAGAGCCCTACAATCTTCAGCAAGATGACCCTTTCGATTACATTTGTTGCATACCACATTACAGTAACCAGAGTGATGTTTGTGGCATCGGTTGCATAAAGGATTTTGTCCTTTATAACCAAAGCTTAAACCACTACCCGCACTTTGCGTGTTTTCTTGTTTCTTAAAAGATTATTGTTGGTTACCTCGATCATAATTTCCATTCCACTTTCTTTTGTTACCTGATACCTTCACATCAGTATTGGATACTTTCTTATCCATGATGACCTGATCCATTAGCTCGTTTGCCATAGTTATAGCTTCATGAATTGTCTTAGGTTTCGATGCTGTAACATTTGCCTTGACCTTTTTGGGCAAACCATCTTTGTACATTTCAATCTTCCGTTCTTCGGTTAGAACCAATTCAGGACATAGCAAAACTAATTCCATGAATCGCTGATTGTAGTTAGTGATTTCAGTATCAACAACCTTCAGGCTTCGTAATTCATCTTCCAACTTCCTAACCTCGTTCCTTGGACAATACTCGTTGATTAACATTGTTTTGAATTCTTCCCAAGGAGTATCATAAGCTACATCTCCTCCTACAGCCTTCACATAATTTTTCCACCACTTGAGTGCACTATCTTGTAAAGTGCACAATGCATACTTAGTCATGTCCTTTTCAACACAACCACTTATTTTAAACACAGTCTCCATCTTTTCTATCCACCGGGTTAAACCAATCGGTCCTTCCGTTCCACAGAATGATGAGGGCTTGCAAGCTTGAAACGTCTTGTAGGTGCATCCTACATGAGGATTTGGGTTAACTGCAGCACCTCTTGCAGCCTCGACCCATAACATTCTGTCGTTCACTCGCTGATTGATGAGTTCCTGGATTTCTTGTTCCGTCATTCGGTTCAATCGCGCCATATTCTTCTATAAGAATGAAAAGAAAATAATTATTCACATGGAATATTATAGATGTAGTGTATATTTACAGTACATTATAGCTTATTAATAATATGAACCAGGTATTATTATAAAAGCCTTTTCTTCTTATTAGCGTTTTATAATTATATCTAGGGTAGTACCTACCCGTTAATGTCCATACTTAATAGCTTAGTACAGAATCAATTACTACCATCTAAATAATACTTAACCATGGAAAATTATTGCATTTCACACTTCACTATTTTACATATGCTTATCTTACATCGAACATTAAACAAACCACGCTAATAATATTATACAAAACATTATATGATCCCATGGTTTAATACGGCAGCGCATCGTTTGGTCTATTTTCTAGGACGTTTAGGTTCAAAGAATCGCTTAACGCTTATCCTGGCTGTCTGCCTATATTTTGGCTGTGGGACTGAAGAACTGGATGCCGGGATAGAACGAATAGGAATAGCGGGAATAGGGGTGGTAGTGTCTAGTGGAGTTGGTGCCACATCATCCTTATTAAACTCAGGATTTGAATTTTCTAATTCATTAGCCTTTCGTTTCTTTCCTAGTTCGAACTCTTCTTTTGTAATTTCCTGTATTTCTTCCTCGGGTTCACTTTCCTCCTCGGGTTCACTTTCCTCCTCGGGTTCACTTTCCTCCTCGGGTTCACTTTCCGGGTTCTCTATAGTCGGTTCATCCGGAATTTGTGAGTCTTCCCCAAAGATATTATTTTCGTCATCGGATAGGTTAATGACTGGAACACCATCTGAAGATTCTGGTTCGGAGTCGCTGAATGTGATAACAAGTTTTGAGCCCGACATCTATCACATAACAACTAACCCATTAGTACTACATAATATTTACATATAAATTTTAACCAACAATGATAAGCAATGGTTTTTAAATCAGACCCGGTCAAATTCCAGACTTACTAATGTATCCTAACGACTTATCAGTTAGACACACTAATGCAAACCTGGTTCGCTAAGACCACCGCTCTGATACCACATGTCATAACCCGTCCTTAACCGTAAGAACGTGTTAGATAACGTATGATTTCATTGCGAGGTATTGACCTCTATATGCGACATTTTTAAAAGAAAAACTGCATATATTATACATTACAAACCATGATTCTTATTTTTGATACAAGCTTTGGACGAAATAAAGATGATTATCGTTTAGCGATAATCTTTGACTTACAAACTTTACAAATGATGATAACAACACGATTTCTAGCATATTTTACAACACAAGTTCTTGGATATGCAGTCTTATTTTTGACACAAATATGCGTACGCAAGATCCTGCTCAAATTCAACATAATGCAGCGGAAGCTTTTAGAAATCACCTGAGAATAGACATGTTTTAAAAGGTCAACATAAAGTTGGTGAGATATAGGTTTAGTGCCGGCAGCAATATATATATAGACCACAAGATTTCGTATATAAACAGTTTAATAAAAATATTCTAAGTGGTTGAGCACTTGGTAACCATACTTAACAATTAATCACGTCGCATATTCCCTTTAATATGAAATCTTACTACACAGTACCAAGTGTAGTCACGAAACGAAGTTCTGTGCAACCGTTGAATACTGGTCGTCCAGTCCGGTTGGGGTTGTCAGGCCCGATAGATCTATCAACAGGATTCGCGTTTACAATACCGCTGTAAATATTAGTTACCAAGCTACAGGGAAGTATGCCAGTGGTACAACTCAACGTAGAATATATTTTTCAGTTACTTGTGTCCATATTGTAAAACATAAAATACATGTATTCTCATCCCGAAATATTTAAAGTTTAAAAGTGGGACTATATACTCACTTTCGTCTTGAAGATATATATATATATATAATTTGACTTGGTCTCCGGTTGATATCACGAACCTATCCATATATAATATATCAATACCTTTTCTTTTTAAACAAACGTCACATATATATACTTGTTATACTTTTAATACTTTGAATAATTCCTTAGTCCGTAGTTAGCAGTTCGTTGTTAGTAATTCAATTTTAATGGTTCATTTTTAGATGTTTAATATACCCGCAATGAAATAAATAAAACCCCCAACGAAATAAATAAAACCCCATCGTATATGTATTGGTCGAGATTAATCTTGACCCACGGTACCGGTGTTGTCAAATGACGTGTTGCGTACATAAAGTACCGGTGTTGTCAAATGACGTGTTGCGTACAAACATGGGATCTTATGATTAATCTTCTCGTAATGTTTACGGGTGATCCTGAACCATATAAAATTGAATTATAAGTACATATATATAAAATATCATGTTATCTTAGAAATATGTGATTTTATTTAATTTTTCCCAATTAATCCCGAAGTTAAACAAGTCTTGGATAACCAATTTTGTTTCGGTCATAGTTTCTTCGTTACAAATCCGTTTTCGTTGATTCAACTTGCCATCTCCTTGGATCGAGTTCCTCTTTAAGACTATGAACTTTAAATACCTTAGTTTGTATTCAAAATCACACGGCATAGGTGAAACTTTAGTGAAACCTATGAAGTTAAACATTTTCCTTTATTTAAACAACCTTAAATGATTATTTTTCTAAAAATACTTATACTTTGAATTAAATCATGAAATTTTTATGTGTTATCATATTCATAGTAAAAATCATTTTTCCAGAAAATAAACCTCCAATTCAAAGTTTAAGATGGTTTTTAATTATCCAACCCAAAACAGTCCCCGGTTACACTCCGACGTCGTAAAAACAGTTTTTAAGGTATTCTTTGAAAAACCAAGTTATACCTTGTTAAATTAGCATATACTTAAGTTATATTACAGGTCTTGAAGTATTTTAAAAGTTAAGTTAGAAGGATCTATTTAGTTTGCAAACAAGTTTGAAAACATTCAAACTATGTTCTTGTTGTTAAATTTTTATACCACAAAATAAGATAGCTATATATATATGAATCGAATAAGGTTATGAACATAGTTACTACCTCAAGTTCCTTGGACAAGATTGCTATAAAAGAGGAGTAAGAAGCTAGAATCAAAAGGGTGATGGAAGTGGATGAAAGATTGGAAGTAAGTTTGTGTTCTTGGAAGGATTTCTTGAAGTGTTTTTGTATGGTTTTCTTATGGTGTTTAAGTAAGGTTTTTATGGCTAGATCTTTAAGGTTTCTTGCTGGATTGTTATGGAGTTCAAAGGTTAAGAAAGAGTGTGTGTTTAGCTTAAGAAATTTGAAGTTAAAATGAATGAAAATGATGATACATATATACTACATAAAAACGTGTTTCATAAGGATACATGGACAAAATTTTAGTTTGTATTTTTGTAATTAGTCTTACAATCATTCAAAAGCAATTACCTTATACCTAGGGTAGTAACAAGGGCTGGTTAGGTGGTGATTTGATGTGTATATACCAATAGTAAATACGTATAGAAGCTAGGTATGATACGAGTACAAATACTCTAGGTATACGTATAGAAATTTTGTGAAAAATGGAATGAGGATTCAAATATAGCTATCTTTTGTGAATACACTTATATGATTTTATGTATTTAAGTCTTTAAAAGTGATTAAATACATTACTTATACGATATATGTATAAACATTATATGTTATAAGTATTTATGTCAAATAACGTTACGTATGGTTATCGTTTTGAAAACTTAAGTTAGTAGTTTCAAAATATACTTATAACTTATTGTTATTAATACAAAATGAGGTATTAAAACATCCTTAAATCATGTTAAACATGTATATATACATATATATATACAAACGTATAATTATCATATATTGTATAGTTCGTGATATCATCGGTCAAACTAGACGGTCAAACGTTGTGTAAATCTCTTTTCGAAAAACATAAGTCTCGACAATTTGGATTGCTTATCATGTTGGTAAGGTTTAATTTATGTAAATATTAATCTTATAAGTATAGAATGATCGAAAAAGTGCAGGTCGTTACACTATTAATTTAAGAAACTCGAAAACGATATATATAACGATTATCGTTATAACAACGTCTTACTAGGTACATATGAATCATATTAAGATATTGATACACTTGGTTAATTATGTTAAATAATAAGTAAATATATTATTAAGTGTATTAACAATGAAATACATATGTAAAAATAAGACTACTAACTTAATGATTTCGAAACGAGACATATATGTAACGATTATCGTTGTAACGACATTTAACTGTATATATATCATACTAAGATATATTATATATCATAATATCATGATAATATAATAATTTAACATCTCATTTGTTATAATAAACAATGGGTTAACAAATTCAACAAGATCGTTAACCTAAAGGTTTCAAAATAACATTTACATGTAACGACTAACGATGGCTTAACGACTTAGTTAAAATGTATATACATGTAGTGTTTTAATATGTATTCATACACTTTTGAAAGACTTCAAGACACTTATCAAAATACTTCTACTTAACAAAAATGCTTACAATTACATCCTCGTTCAGTTTCATCAACAATTCTACTCGTATGCACCCGTATTCGTACTCGTACAATACACAGCTTTTAGATGTATGTACTATTGGTATATACACTCCAATGATCAGCTCTTAGCAGCCCATGTGAGTCACCTAACACACGTGGGAACCATCATTTGGCAACAAGCATGAAATATCTCATAAAATTACAAAAATATGAGTAATCATTCATGACTTATTTACATGAAAATAAAATTACATATCCTTTATATCTAATCCATACACCAACGACCAAAAACACCTACAAACACTTTCATTCTTCAATTTTCTTCATCTAATTGATCTCTCTCAAGTTCTATCTTCAAGTTCTAAGTGTTCTTCATAAATTCCAAAAGTTCTAGTTTCATAAAATCAAGAATACTTCCAAGATTGCAAGTTTACTTCCAAGTTTTCTAAATCCATTCCAAGTAATCATCCAAGATCAAGAAACCTTTGTTACTTACAGTAGGTTATATTTCTAGTACAAGGTAATAATCATATTCAAACTTTAATTCAATTTCTATAACTATAACAATCTTATTTCGAGTGGAAATCTTACTTGAAATTGTTTTCGTGTCATGATTCTGCTTCAAGAACTTTCAAGCCATCCAAGGATCCGTTGAAACTAGATCTATTTTTCTTCTTTTTAATAGGTTTATCCAAGGAACTTGAGGTAGTAATGATGTTCATAACATCATTCGATTCATACATATAAAGATATCTTATTCGAAGGTTTAAACTTGTAATCACTAGAACATAGTTTAGTTAATTCTAAACTTGTTCGTAAATAAAAGTTAATCCTTCTAACTTGACTTTTAAAATCAACTAAACACATGTTCTATATCTATATGATATGCTAACTTAATGATTTAAAACCTGGAAACACGAAAAACACCGTAAAACCGGATTTACGCCCTCGTAGTAACACCGCAGGCTGTTTTGGGTTAGTTAATTAAAAACTATGATAAACTTTGATTTAAAAGTTATTATTCTGGGAAAATGATTTTTATTATGAACATGAAACTATATCCAAAAATTATGGTTAAACTCAAAGTGGAAGTATGTTTTCTAAAATGGTCATCTAGACGTCGTTCTTTCGACTGAAATGACCACCTTTACAAAAACGACTTGTAACTTATTTTTCCGACTATAAACCTATACTTTTTCTGTTTAGATTCATAAAATAGAGTTCAATATGAAACCATAGCAATTTGATTCACTCAAAACGGATTTAAAATGAAGAAGTTATGGGTAAAACAAGATTGGATAATTTTTCTCATTTTAGCTACGTGAAAATTGGTAACAAATCTATTCCAACCATAACTTAATCAACTTGTATTGTATATTATGTAATCTTGAGATACCATAGACACGTATACAATGTTTCAACCTATCATGTCGACACATCTATATATATTTCGGAACAACCATAGACACTCTATATGTGAATGTTGGAGTTAGCTATACAGGGTTGAGGTTGATTCCAAAATATATATAGTTTGAGTTGTGATCAATACTGAGATACGTATACACTGGGTCGTGGATTGATTCAAGATAATATTTATCGATTTATTTCTGTACATCGAACTGAGGACAACTAGTTGTAGGTTACTAACGAGGACAGCTGACTTAATAAACTTAAAACATCAAAATATATTAAAAGTGTTGTAAATATATTTTGAACATACTTTGATATATATGTATATATTGTTATAGGTTCGTGAATCAACCAGTGGCCAAGTCTTACTTCCCGACGAAGTAAAAATCTGTGAAAGTGAGTTATAGTCCCACTTTTAAAATCTAATATTTTTGGGTTGAGAATACATGGAGGTTTTATAAATGATTTACAAAATAGACACAAGTATGTGAAACTACATTCTATGGTTGAATTATCGAAATCGAATATGCCCCTTTTTATTAAGTCTGGTAATCTAAGAATTAGGGAACAGACACCCTAATTGACGCGAATCCTAAAGATAGATCTATTGGGCCTAACAAACCCCATCCAAAGTACCGGATGCTTTAGTACTTCGAAATTTATATCATATCCGAAGGGTGTCCCGGAATGATGGGGATATTCTTATATATGCATCTTGTTAATGTCGGTTACCAGGTGTTCACCATATGAATGATTTTTATCTCTATGTATGGGATGTGTATTGAAATATGAAATCTTGTGGTCTATTGTTACGATTTGATATATATAGGTTAAACCTATAACTCACCAACTTTTTTGTTGACGTTTAAAGCATGTTTATTCTCAGGTGAATACTAAGAGCTTCCGCTATTGCATACTAAAATAAGGACAAGATTTGGAGTCCATGTTTGTATGATATTGTGTAAAAACTGCATTCAAGAAATTGATTTCGATGTAACATATTTGTATTGTAAACCATTATGTAATGGTCGTGTGTAAACAGTATATTTTAGATTATCATTATTTGATAATCTACGTAAAGCTTTTTAAACCTTTATTTATGAAATAAAGGTTATGGTTTGTTTTAAAAATGAATGCAGTCTTTGAAAAACGTCTCATATAGAGGTCAAAACCTCGCAACGAAATCAATTAATATGGAACGTTTTTAATCAATAAGAACGGGACATTTCAGTTGGTATCCGAGCGTTGGTCTTAGAGAACCAGAAAATTTGTATTAGTGTGTCTTATTGAGTTTGTTAGGATGCATTAGTGAGTCTGGACTTCGACCGTGTTTTCTTTAAAAATGATTGCTTAACATTTTTGTTGGAAACTATATATTATTAACATGTATATATTATGTGATATATTAATCTCTTAACATGTTTGATATTGTGTGATAGATGTCTACCTGTAGCACAAATCCCATTGACTCACCTAATAATAACGAAGAGTCGAATATATATTAGACTGATTCACAAGTTTCTGAAGAAGAACCGGAAGAAGAATCAGAACCGGAAGAGGAGGAACCGGAGGAGGAAATAGAACAGGTGGGGGAAATAATAAAACAGTTAAGTAAAAGAAAATCCTCAACCAACCGACCAAGGTTAATTATGGTCAATGGTGTTTCCGCCAAGGAAGCAAAATATTGGGAGGATTACCAATTCTCCGATGAATCAGATTCCGACGAGAATTCCGATGATGTTATAGAAATTACCCCAACTGAATTTAAAAAGGCAAAAGAAAATAATAAGGGAAAGGGCATAAAAATAGAGAAATCTAATTCCAACCCCGATAAACTTTATATGTATCGTCAACCCCCGAAGCCCTTAAGTTGTTACAATGACCCAGGAACCTCTAAACCACCAGTTTTTTCTAAACCATTGTGGAAAACGACAGCTCGTATTAGGGGAACATCATATATCCCTAGAAACTTGGCAAAACGAACCAAAACCGAAGAAGAAGAAACGAGCGAGTCAGAATAAGATAGTTGTATTCGTGTGGTGTAATATATGTAAAATAGTGTGCTTATGCTTTATGATATATGTAAAAATTGCTTGTATTAATAAGTATTTTTTTTATGAATCTAACTCTTGTCTATTTTACAGTATAAAAACACAAAATGGATAGACAACCCAATATTTTAAGAGACCTACCCGAAGACATGATTGATGAAATCTTGTCTAGAGTCGGTCAGAATTCTTCGGCACAACTATTTACGGCGAAATCAGTTTGTAAGACATTCGAAGAACGTTCCAAGAATGTCTTAGTTTATAAGAGACTTTCGTTTGAAAGATGGGGGATATCACATTGGGAAACCCATAAATTACGATGTGTTTACTTTGACGCATATATTGCGGGAAACCCAAATGCTATTTTACGCAACGGGTTAAGAAATTATTTTGACTCAATGTATCCGAATATAGGACTTCATGATTTAGAAAAAGCGGCTAACATGCAACATAAAGAAGCATGCTATGCTTACGGGTTAGTAATGTTCGCTTCTCACCAAAGTGAGAAAAAGAACATCGGGCTACAACTATTAAACAAAACGTTCCCACAAGTGACGGAGTCGGTAATTGGGGTAAGAAATGAGGTTTTTAGGTTATTACGAGACTGTTGGTCATTACGTAACCCTCGTCCCTTTGACAACGTTACAACACGCTGTCTTATCAACGGCCATAACGGTTATGTTCCACAAGACCAAGGATGGGAAGTAGTCCTAGTAAAACTAGAATGCATGACTTGTTTCTGGACGTATGAATTACGTGTCTTTATTGCCTTTGCTGAACGACTTGTGTACTAGCTAGAATTATCTTCACAACTATCTTATTTCAAAGTTATTGTGTGCTATATTTCATGTTTTATGTAAAATAAGCGGTATTGTAAGTTTGTAAAATATTGTATAAAAGTTTGAACGCGAAATATTATTATAATCAGTTTTTCATATAGAATTGTAGTAGTTGAATTGTATATTAGCTACTAAGTATAAACTTAACGGGTAGGTACTACCCGAATTTAAACTTATAAAACGCTAATATGAAGAAAAAGCTTTTATAAATGAGTTCATATTATGCTACGAAATACTATGAACTACTCTTAATATTCTGTATGATTAACTTGTTCCATTTGACTATTTTGAAGGAAATGGCACCGACTACTCGACACACCGTGAATATGAATGAAGAGGAATTCCGTACTTTTCTAGCTTCAAACATAGCCGCAGTACAGGCTGCGCTACATACCAACAATAACCTTGGATCTAGCAGTACAGGAAATCGTGTAGGATGCACCTACAAAGAATTCACTGCCTGCAAACCTTTGGAATTTGATGGAACCGAAGGACCGATCGGATTGAAACAGTGGACCGAGAAGGTCAAATCTGAAATGTCCCGTTCTTATTGATTAAAAATATTCCATATTAATTGATTTCGTTGCGAGGTTTTGACCTCTATATGAGACATTTTTCAAAGACTGCATTCATTTTTAAAACAAACCATAACCTTTATTTCATAAATAAAGGTTTAAAAAGCTTTACGTAGATTATCAAATAATGATAATCTAAAATATCCTGTTTACACACGACCATTACATAATGGTTTACAATACAAATATGTTACATCGAAATCAGTTTCTTGAATGCAGTTTTTACACAATATCATACAAACATGGACTCCAAATCTTGTCCTTATTTTAGTATGCAACACCGGAAGCTCTTAGTATTCACCTGAGAATAAACATGCTTTAAACGTCAACAAAAATGTTGGTGAGTTATAGGTTTAACCTATATATATCAAATCGTAACAATAGACCACAAGATTTCATATTTCAATACACATCCCATACATAGAGATAAAAATCATTCATATGGTGAACACCTGGTAACCGACATTAACAAGATGAATATATATATAAGAATATCCCCATCATTCAGGGACACCCTTCGGATATGATATAAATTTCGAAGTACTAAAGCATCTGGTACTTTGGATGGGGTTTGTTAGGCCCAATAGATCTATCTTTAGGATTCGCGTCAATTAGGGTGTCTGTTCCCTAATTCTTAGATTACCAGACTTAATAAAAAGGGGCATATTCGATTTCGATAATTCAACCATAGAATGTAGTTTCACGTACTTGTGTCTATTTTGTAAATCATTTATAAAACCTGCATGTATTCTCATCCCAAAAATATTAGATTTTAAAAGTGGGACTATAACTCACTTTCACAGATTTTTACTTCGTCGGGAAGTAAGACTTGGCCACTGATTGATTCACGAACCTATAACAATATATACATATATATCAAAGTATGTTTAAAATATATTTACAACACTTTTAATATATTTTGATATTTTAAGTTTATTAAGTCAGCTGTCCTCGTTAGTAACCTACAACTAGTTGTCTACAGTTAGATGTACAGAAATAAATCGATAAATATTATCTTGAATCAATCCACGACCCAGTGTATATGTATCTCAGTATTGATCACAACTCAAACTATATATATTTTGGAATCAACCTCAACCCTGTATAGCTAACTCCAACATTCACATATAGAGTGTCTATGGTTGTTCCGAAATATATATAGATGTGTCGACATGATAGGTCGAAACATTGTATACGTGTCTATGGTACCTCAAGATTACATAATATACAATACAAGTTGATTAAGTTATGGTTGGAATAGATTTGTTACCAATTTTCACGTAGCTAAAATGAAAAAAATTATCCAATCTTGTTTTACCCATAACTTCTTCATTTTAAATCCGTTTTGAGTGAATCAAATTGCTATGGTTTCATATTGAACTCTATTTCATGAATCTAAATAGAAAAGTATAGGTTTATAGTCGGAAAAATAAGTTACAAGGCATTTTTGTAAAGGTAGTCATTTCAGTCGAAAGAACGACGTCTAGATGACCATTTTAGAAAACATACTTCCACTTTGAGTTTAACCATAATTTTTGGATATAGTTTCATGTTCATAATAAAATTCATTTTCTCAGAATAACAACTTTTAAATCAAAGTTTATCATAGTTTTTAATTAACTAACCCAAAATAGCCCGCGGTGTTACTACGACGGCGTAAATCCGGTTTTACGGTGTTTTTCGTGTTTCCAGGTTTTAAATCATTAAGTTAGCATATCATATAGATATAGAACATGTGTGTAGTTAATTTTAAAAGTCAAGTTAGAAGGATTAACTTTTGTTTGCGAACAAGTTTAGAATTAACTAAACTATGTTCTAGTGATTACGAGTTTAAACCTTGGAATAAGATAATTTTATATATATGAATCGAATGATGTTATGAACATCATTACTACCTCAAGTTTAGTAGGTAAACCTACTGGAAGTGACAAGAAATGATCTAGCTTCAAAGGATCTTGGATGGCTTGAAAGTTCTTGAAGTAGGATCATGACACAAAAACAAGTTCAAGTAAGATTTTTACTCGAATTAAGATAGTTTATAGTTATAGAAATTGAATCAAAGTTTGAATATGAATATTACCTTGAATAAGAAAGATAACCTACTGTATATAACAAAGGTTTCTTGATCTTAGATGATTACTTGGAATGGATTAGAAAGCTTGGAAGTAAATTAGTAAACTTGAAGGGATTTTTGAAGTGTTCTTGAAGTGTTCTTCCTATGATGATTATAGCTTGATTCTTGAAGTGATTTTTGATGAAGATGATGATTAAATACTGGAAAAATACGTTCATAATAGTGTGTGTGTGTTGAGAGAGAATTAGAAAGAGAATTGGAAGTGAAATGGAGTGAATGATGAGTGGTAATTGCTGAATGGTGAGTGGGGTTAAAAGGAGTTCTAGTTAGTTGACTAGCTCATGGTAGAAGTTAAAATTGATTAGTCATACATGACATAATCAAGAGTGGAATCCCATGCTAGTTCCTATTGGTATATACTCATAGTAAGTACGTTTTGAAGCTGTGTATAATACGGATAAGAATACGACTAGAATTCTTGATGAAAGAAAAGAATGGAAAAGTAACTGTAACCATTTTTGTTAAGTATGAGTGTTTTGATATATGTCTTGAAGTCTTCCAAAAGTATTTTAATACATCTAAATACACTACATGTATATACATTTTAACTGAGTCGTTAAGTCATCGTTAGTCGTTACATGTAAGTGTTGTTTTGAAACCTTTAAGTTAACGATCTCAATTAATGTTGTTAACCCATTGTTTATTATATCTAATGAGATGTTAAATTATTATATTATCATGATATTATGATATATTAATATATCTTAATATGATATATATACATTTAAATGTCGTTTCAACGATAATCGTTAGATATATGTCTCGTTTCGAAATCCTTAAGTTAGTAGTCTTGTTTATATGTATATAACTCATTGTTAATATACTTATGGAGATACTTACTTATCATAATCTCATGTTAACCATATGTATATCCATATATATATCGTCATGTCGTTTTTACAAGTTTTAACGTTCGTGAATCGCCGGTCAACTTGGGTGGTCAATTATCTATATGAAACATATTTCAATTAATCAAGTCTTAACAAGTTTGATTGCTTAACATGTTGGAAACATTTAATCATGTAAATATCAATCTCAATTAATATATATAAACATGGAAAAGTTCAGGTCACTACAGTACCTACCCGTTAAATAAATTTCGTCCCGAAATTTTAAGCTGTTGAAGGTGTTGACGAATCTTCTGGAAATAGATGCGGGTATTTCTTCTTCATCTGATCTTCATGCTCCCAGGTGAACTCGGGTCCTCTATGAGCATTTCATCGAACCTTAACAATTGGTATCTTGTTTTTCTTAAGTCTTTTAACCTCACGATCCATTATTTCGACGGGTTCTTCGATGAATTGGAGTTTTTCGTTGATTTGGATTTCATCTAACGGAATAGTGAGATCTTCTTTAGCAAAACATTTCTTTAAATTCGAGACGTGGAAAGTGTTATGTACAGCTGCGAGTTGTTGAGGTAACTCAAGTCGGTAAGCTACTGGTCCGACACGATCAATAATCTTGAATGGTCCAATATACCTTGGATTTAATTTCCCTCGTTTACCAAATCGAACAACGCCTTTCCAAGGTGCAACTTTAAGCATGACCATCTCTCTAATTTCAAATTCTATATCTTTTCTTTTAATGTCAGCGTAGCTCTTTTGTCGACTTTGGGCGGTTTTCAACCGTTGTTGAATTTGGATGATCTTCTCGGTAGTTTCTTGTATAATCTCCGGACCCGTAATCTGTCTATCCCCCACTTCACTCCAACAAATCGGAGACCTACACTTTCTACCATAAAGTGCTTCAAACGGCGCCATCTCAATGCTTGAATGGTAGCTGTTGTTGTAGGAAAATTATGCTAATGGTAGATGTCGATCCCAACTGTTTCTGAAATCAATAACACATGCTCGTAGCATGTCTTCAAGCGTTTGTATCGTCCTTTCGCTCTGCCCATCAGTTTGTGGATGATAGGCAGTACTCATGTCTAGACGAGTTCCTAATGCTTGCTGTAATATCTGCCAGAATCTTGAAATAAATCTGCCATCCCTATCAGAGATAATAGAGATTGGTATTCCATGTCTGGAGACGACTTCCTTCAAATACAGTCGTGCTAACTTCTCCATATTGTCATCTTCTCTTATTTGCAGGAAATGTGCTGATTTGGTGAGACGATCAACTATTACCCAAATAGTATCAAAACCACTTGCAGTCCTTGGCAATTTAGTGATGAAATCCATGGTAATGTTTTCCCATTTCCATTCCAGGATTTCGGGTTGTTGAAGTAGACCTGATGGTTTCTGATGCTCAGCTTTGACCTTAGAACACGTCAAACATTCTCCTACGTATTTAGCAACATCGGCTTTCATACCCGGTCACCAAAAATATTTCCTGAGATCCTTGTACATCTTCCCCGTTCCAGGATGTATTGAGTATCTGGTTTTATGAGCTTCTCTAAGTACTATTTCTCTCATATCTCCAAATTTTGGTACCCAAATCCTTTCAGCCCTATACCGGGTTCCATCTTCCCGAATATTAAGATGTTTCTCCGATCCTTTGGGTATTTCATCCTTTAAATTTCCCTCTTTTAAAACTCCTTGTTGCGCCTACTTTATTTGAGTAGTAAGGTTATTATGAATAATTATATTCATAGATTTTACTCGAATGGGTTCTCTGTCCTTCTTGCTCAAGGCATCGGCTACCACATTTGCCTTCCCTGGGTGGTAACGAATCTCAAAGTCGTAATCATTCAATAATTCAATCCACCTACGCTGCCTCATATTCATTTGTTTCTGATTAAATATGTGTTGAAGACTTTTGTGGTCGGTATATATAATACTTTTGACCCCATATAAGTAGTGCCTCCAAGTCTTTAATGCAAAAACAACCGCGCCTAATTCCAAATCATGCGTCGTATAATTTTGTTCGTGAATCTTCAATTGTCTAGACGCATAAGCAATCACCTTCGTTCATTGCATTAATACACAACCGAGACCTTGCTTTGATGCGTCACAATAAATCACAAAATCATCATTCCCTTCAGGCAATGACAATATAGGTGCTGTAGTTAGCTTTTTCTTCAATAACTGAAACGCTTTCTCTTGTTCATCATTCCATTCAAATTTCTTCCCTTTATGCGTTAATGCAGTCAAGGGTTTTGCTATTCTGGAAAAGTCTTGGATGAACCTTCTGTAGTAACCAGCTAGTCCTAAAAACTGGCATATGTGTTTCGGAGTTTTCGGGGTTTCCCACTTTTCAACAGTTTCTATCTTTGCCAGATCCACCTTAATACCTTCTTTGTTCACTATGTGACCGAGGAATTGAACTTCTTCCAACCAAAATGCACACTTTGAAAACTTAGCGTACAATTCTTCCTTTCTCAATACTTCTAACACCTTTATCAAATGTTCACCGTGTTCTTGGTCATTCTTTGAGTAAATAAGTATGTCATCAATGAAAACAATGACAAACTTGTCAAGGTATGGTCCACACACTCGGTTCATAAGGTCCATGAACACAGCTGGTGCATTAGTTAAACCAAACGGCATGACTATAAACTCGTAATGACCGTAACGTGTTCTGAAAGCAGTCTTTGGAATATCATCTTCTTTCACCCGCATTTGATGATACCCGGAACGTAAGTCAATCTTTGAATAAACAGACGAGCCTTGTAGTTGATCAAATAAGTCGTCGATTCTCTGTAGTGGGTAGCGGTTCTTGATGGTAAGTTTGTTCAACTCTCGGTAGTCGATACACAACCTGAATGTACCATCTTTCTTCTTGACAAACAAAACAGGAGCTCCCCACGGTGATGTGCTTGGTCGAATGAAACCACGCTCTAAAAGTTCTTGTAATTGGCTTTGCAGTTCTTTCATCTCGCTGGGTGCGAGTCTGTAAGGAGCACGAGCTATTTGTGCAGCTCCTGGTACAAGATCTATTTGAAATTCAACGGATCGCTGTGGGGGTAATCCCGGTAATTCTTTCAGAAATACATCGGGAAATTCTTTTGCAATGGGAACATCATTGATGCTCTTTTCTTCAGTTTGTACTTTCTCGACGTGTGCTAGAACAGCATAGCAACCTTTTCTTATTAGTTTTTGTGCCTTCAAATTACTAATAATATGTAGCTTCGTGTTGCCCTTTTCTCCGTACACCATTAAGGGTTTTCCTTTTTATCGTATAATGCGAATTGCATTTTTGTAACAAACAATCTCTGCTTTCACTTCTTTCAACCAGTCCATACTGATTATTACATCAAAACTCCCTAACTCTACTGGTATCAAATCAATCTTAAATGTTTCGCTAACCAGTTTAATTTCTCGATTCCGACATATATTATCTGCTGAAATTAATTTACCATTTGCTAATTCGAGTAAAAATTTACTATCCAAAGGCGTCAATGGACAACTTAATTTAGCACAAAAATCTCTACTCATATAGCTTCTATCCGCACCCGAATCAAATAAAACGTAAGCAGATTTATTGTTAATAATAAACGTACCCGTAACAAGCTCCGGGTCTTCCTGTGCCTCTGCCGTATTAATATTGAAAACTCTTCCGCGGCCTTGTCCATTCGTGTTCTCCTGGTTCGGGCAATTTCTAATAATGTGGCCCGGTTTTCCACATTTATAACAAACTACATTGGCATAACTTGCTCCGACACTACTTGCTCTGCCATTACTCATTCCGACACCATTTGTTCCTTTCGTTCTATTAACCCCTGGTCAGTAGACCTCACACTTCACCGCGCTATGACCATTTCTTTTACACTTGTTGCCAAATTTGGTGCAGAACCCCGAGTGATACTTTTCACACCTTTGGCATAGCTGCTTCTGATTGTTGTTGTTGTTGCGGTTATTATTGTTGTTGGGATGATTGTTGTAGTTGTTGTTGTTGTTGTTGTTGTTGTTGTTGTTGTTGTTGTTGTTGTTGTTGTTGTTGTTGTTGTTGTTGTTGTTGTTGTTGTTGTTGTTGGGCCGTTTGTTGTAGTTGCGATTGATGTTGCGATTGTTGGGATAATTGTTGCGATTATTGTTGTAATTGCTGTTGTTGTTGTATTGGTGATTCTTATCACCGTTTTCCTCCCACTTTCTTTTGACTTGCTTCACATTGGCCTCTTCAGCAGTCTGTTCTTTAATTCTTTCTTCAATCTGGTTCACTAGTTTGTGAGCCATTCTACATGCCTTTTGTATGGAGGCGGGCTCGTGTGAACTTATATCTTCTTGGATTCTTTCCGGTAATCCTTTCACAAACGCGTCGATCTTCTCTTCCTCATCTTCGGATGCTCCCGGACACAATAGGCACAATTCTGTGAATTGTCTTTCGTACGTGGTAATATCAAATCCTTGGGTTCGTAACCCTCTAAGTTCTGTCTTGAGCTTATTGACCTCGGTTCTGGGACAGTACTTCTCGTTCATCAAGTGCTTGAATGCTGACCATGGTAGTGCGTACGCATCATCTTGTCCCACTTTCTCTAGATAGGTATTCCACCATGTTAACGCAGAACCTGTGAAGGTATGCGTAGCGTACTTCACTTTGTCCTCTTCAGTACACTTACTTATGGCAAACACCGATTCGACCTTCTCGGTCCACCATTTCAATCCGATCGGTCCTTCGGTTCCATCAAATTCCAAAGGTTTGCAGGCAGTGAATTCTTTGTAGGTGCATCCTACACGATTTCCTGTACTGCCAGATCCAAGGTTATTGTTGGTATGTAGCGCAGCCTGTACTGCGGCTATGTTTGAAGCTAGAAAAGTACGGAATTCCTCTTCATTCATATTCACGGTGTGTCGAGTAGTCGGTGCCATTTCCTTCAAAATAGTCAAATGGAACAAGTTAATCATACAGAATATTAAGAGTAGTTAATAGTATTTCGTAGCATAATATGAACTCATTTATAAAAGCTTTTTCTTCATATTAGCGTTTTATAAGTTTAAATTCGGGTAGTACCTACCCGTTAAGTTCATACTTAGTAGCTAATATATAATTCAACTACTACAATTCTATATGAAAAACTGATTGTAATAATATTTCGCGTTCAAACTTTTATACAATATTTTACAAACTTACAATACTGCTTATTTTACATAAAGCATGAAATATAGCACACAATAACTTTGATACAAGATAGTTGTGAAGATAATTCTAGCTAGTACATAAGTCGTTCAGCAAAGGCAATAAAGACACGTAGTTCATACGTCCAGAAACAAGTCATGCATTCTGGTTTTACTAGGACTACTTCCCATCCTTGGTCTTGTGGAACATAACCATTATGGCCGTTGATAATACAGCGTGTTGTAACGTCGTCAAAGGGATGAGGGTTACGTAATGACCAACAGTCTCGTAATAACCTAAAAACCTCATTTCTTACCCCAATTACCGACTCCGTCACTTGTGGGAATGTTTTGTTTAATAGTTGTAGCCCGATGTTCTTGTTATCACTTTGGTGAGAAGCGAACATTACTAACCCGTAAGCATAACATGCTTCTTTATGTTGCATGTTAGCCGCTTTTTCTAAATCACGAAGTCCTATATTCGGATATACTGAGTCAAAATAATTTCTTAACCCGTTGCGTAAAATAGCATTTGGGTTCCCCGCAATATATGCGTCAAAGTAAACACATCGTAACTTATGGATTTTCTAATGTGATATCCCCCATCTTTCGAACGAAAGCCTTTTATAAACCAAGGCATTCTTGGAACGTTCTTCGAATGTCTTACAAACTGATCTCGCCTTAAATAGTTGTGCCGAGGAATTCTGACCGACTCTAGACAAGATTTCATCAATCATGTCTCCGGGTAGGTCTCTTAAAATATTGGGTTGTCTATCCATTTTGTGTTTTTATACTGTAAAATAGACAAGAGTTAGATTCATAAAAAAAATACTTATTAATACAAGCAATTTTTACATATATCATAAAGCATAAGCACACTATATTACATATATTACACCACACGAATACAACTATCTTATTCCGACTCTCTCGTTTCTTCTTGTTCGGTTTTGGTTCGTTTTGCCAAGTTTCTAGGGATATATGATGTTCCCCTAATACGAGCCGTCGTTGTCCACATTGGTTTAGAAAAACCTGGTGGTTTAGAGGTTCCCGGGTCATTGTTACAACTTAAGGACTTCGGGGGTTGACGATACATATAAAGTTCATCGGGGTTGGAATTAGATTTCTCTATTTTTATGCCCTTTCCCTTATTATTTTCTTTTGCCTTTTTAAATTCAGTTGGGGTAATTTCTATAACATCATCGGAATTCTCGTCGGAATCCGATTCATCGGAGAATTGGTAATCCTCCCAATATTTTGCTTCCTTGGCGGAAACACCATTGACCATAATTAACCTTGGTCGGTTAGTTGAGGATTCTCTTTTACTTAACCGTTTTATTATTTCCCCCACCGGTTCTATTTCTTCTTCCGGTTCCGATTCTTCTTCCGGTTCCGATTCTTCTTCCGGTTCCGACTCTTCTTTCGGTTCCTCTTCGGGAACTTGTGAATCAGTCCACGAATCATTCCAATTTACATTTGACTCTTCATTATTATTAGGTGAGTCAATGGGACTTGTTCTAGAGGTAGACATCTATCACATAATATCAAACACGTTAAGAGATTAATATATCACATAATATTCATATGTTAAAAATATATAGTTTCCAACAAAAATGTTAAGCAATCATTTTTAAAGAAAACACGGTCGAAGTCCAGACTCACTAATGCATCCTAACAAACTCGATAAGACACACTAATGCAAATTTTCTGGTTCTCTAAGACCAACGCTCGGATACCAACTGAAATGTCCCGTTCTTATTGATTAAAAACGTTCCATATTAATTGATTTCGTTGCGAGGTTTTGACCTCTATATGAGACGTTTTTCAAAGACTACATTCATTTTTAAAACAAACCATAACCTTTATTTCATAAATAAAGGTTTAAAAAGCTTTACGTAGATTATCAAATAATGATAATCTAAAATATCCTGTTTACACACGACCATTACATAATGGTTTACAATACAAATATGTTACATCGAAATCAGTTTCTTGAATGTAGTTTTTACACAATATCATACAAACATGGACTCCAAATCTTGTCCTTATTTTAGTATGCAACAGTGGAAGCTCTTAGTATTCACCTGAGAATAAACATGCTTTAAACGTCAACAAAAATGTTGGTGAGTTATAGGTTTAACCTATATATATCAAATCATAACAATAGACCACAAGATTTCATATTTCAATACACATCCCATACATAGAGATAAAAATCATTCATATGGTGAACACCTGGTAACCGACATTAACAAGATGCATATATAAGAATATCCCCATCATTCTGGGACACCCTTCGGATATGATATAAATTTCGAAGTACTAAAGCATCCGGTACTTTGGATGGGGTTTGTTAGGCCCAATAGATCTATCTTTAGGATTCGCGTCAATTAGGGTGTCTGTTCCCTAATTCTTAGATTACCAGACTTAATAAAAAGGGGCATATTCGATTTCGATAATTCAACCATAGAATGTAGTTTCACGTACTTGTGTCTATTTTGTAAATCATTTATAAAACCTGCATGTATTCTCATCTCAAAAATATTAGATTTTAAAAGTGGGACTATAACTCACTTTCACAGATTTTTACTTCGTCGTGAAGTAAGACTTGGCCACTGGTTGATTCACGAACCTATAACAATATATACATATATATCAAAGTATGTTTAAAATATATTTACAACACTTTTAATATATTTTGATGTGTTAAGTTTATTAAGTCAGCTGTCCTCGTTAGTAACCTATAACTAGTTGTCCACAGTTAGATGTACAGAAATAAATCGATAAATATTATCTTGAATCAATCCACGACCCAGTGTATACGTATCTCAGTATTGATCACAACTCAAACTATATATATTTTGGAATTAACCTCAACCCTGTATAGCTAACTCCAACATTCACATATAGAGTGTCTATGGTTGTTCCGAAATATATATAGATGTGTCGACATGATAGGTCGAAACATTGTATACGTGTCTATGGTATCTCAAGATTACATAATATACAATACAAGTTGATTAAGTTATGGTTGGAATAGATTTGTTACCAATTTTCACGTAGCTAAAATGAGAAAAATTATCCAATCTTGTTTTACCCATAACTTCTTCATTTTAAATCCGTTTTGAGTGAATCAAATTGCTATGGTTTCATATTAAACTCTATTTTATGAATCTAAACAGAAAAGTATAGGTTTATAGACAGAAAAATAAGTTACAAGTCGTTTTTGTAAAGGTAGTCATTTCAGTCGAAAGAACGACGTCTAGATGACCATTTTAGAAAACATACTTCCACTTTGAGTTTAACCATAATTTTTGGATATAGTTTCATGTTCATAATAAAAATCATTTTCTCAGAATAACAACTTTTAAATCAAAGTTTATCATAGTTTTTAATTAACTAACCCAAAACAGCCTGCGGTGTTACTACGACGGCGTAAATCACGTTTTACGGTGTTTTTCATGTTTCCAGGTTTTAAATCATTAAGTTAGCATATCATATAGATATAGAACATGTGTGTAGTTAATTTTAAAAGTCAAGTTAGAAGGATTAACTTTTGTTTGCGAACAAGTTTAGAATTAACTAAACTATGTTCTAGTGATTACGAGTTTAAACCTTCGAATAAGATAATTTTATATATATGAATCGAATGATGTTATGAATATCATTACTACCTCAAGTTTAGTAGGTAAACCTAATGGAAGTGACAAGAAATGATCTAGCTTCAAAGGATCTTGGATGGCTTGAAAGTTCTTGAAGTAGGATCATGACACAAAAACAAGTTCAAGTAAGATTTTTACTCGAATTAAGATAGTTTATAGTTATAGAAATTGAATCAAAGTTTGAATATGAATATTACCTAGAATAAGAAAGATAACCTACTGTATATAACAAAGGTTTCTTGATCTTAGATGATTACTTGGAATGGATTAGAAAGCTTGGAAGTAAATTAGTAAACTTGAAGGGATTTTTGAAGTGTTCTTGAAGTGTTCTTCCTATGATGATTATAGCTTGATTCTTGAAGTGATTTTGATGAAGATGATGATTAACTACTGGAAAAATACGTTCATAATAGTGTGTGTGTGTTGAGAGAGAATTAGAAAGAGAATTGGAAGTGAAATGGAGTGAATGATGAGTGGTAATTGGTGAATGGTGAGTGGGGTTAAAAGGAGTTCTAGTTAGTTGACTAGCTCATGGTAGAAGTTAAAATTGATTAGTCATACATGACATAATCAAGAGTGGAATCCCATGCTAGTTCCTATTGGTATATACTCATAGTAAGTACGTTTTGAAGCTGTGTATAATACGGATAAGAATACGACTAGAATTCTTGATGAAAGAAAAGAATGGAAAAGTAACTGTAACCATTTTTGTTAAGTATGAGTGTTTTGATATATGTCTTGAAGTCTTCCAAAAGTATTTTAATACATCTAAATACACTACATGTATATATATTTTAACTGAGTCGTTAAGTCATCGTTAGTCGTTACATGTAAGTATTGTTTTGAAACCTTTAAGTTAACGATCTCAATTAATGTTGTTAACCCATTGTTTATTATATCTAATGAGATGTTAAATTATTATATTATCATGATATTATGATATATTAATATATCTTAATATGATATATATACATTTAAATGTCGTTACAACGATAATCGTTAGATATATGTCTCGTTTCGAAATCCTTAAGTTAGTAGTCTTGTTTATATGTATATAACTCATTGTTAATATACTTATGGAGATACTTACTTATCATAATCTCATGTTAACCATATGTATATCCATATATATATCGTCATGTTGTTTTTACAAGTTTTAACGTTCGTGAATCGCCGGTCAACTTGGGTGGTCAATTGTCTATATGAAATATATTTCAATTAATCAAGTCTTAACAAGTTTGATTGCTTAACATGTTGGAAACATTTAATCATGTAAATATCAATCTCAATTAATATATATATAAACATGGAAAAGTTCGGGTCACTACAGAATCGGTGTTTGCCATAAGTAAGTGTACTAAAGAGGACAAAGTGAAGTACGCTACGCATACCTTCACAGGTTTTGCGTTAACATGGTGGAATACCTATCTAGAGCAAGTGGGACAAGATGATGCATACACACTACCGTGGTCAGCATTCAAGCACTTGATGAACGAGAAGTACCGTCCCAGAACCGAGGTCAATAAGCTCAAGACAGAACTTAGAGGGTTACGAACCCAAGGATTTGATATTACCACGTACGAAAGACGATTCACAGAATTGTGCCTATTGTGTTCGGGAGCGTTAGAAGATGAGGAAGAGAAGATCGACGCGTTTGTGAAAGGATTACCGGAAAGAATCCAAGAAGATATAAGTTCAGACGAGCCCGCATCCATACAACAGGCATGTAGAATGGCTCACAAACTAGTGAACCAGATTGAGGAAAGAATTAAAGAACAGACGGCTGAAGAGGCCAATGTGAAGCAAGTCAAAAGAAAGTGGGAGGAAAACGGTGATAAGAATCACCAATACAACAGCAACAGCAATTACAATAATAATCGCAACAATTATCCCAACAATCGCAACATCAATCGCAACTACAACAAACGGCCCAACAACAACAACAACAACAACAACAGCAACAACAGCAACTACAACAATCATCCCAACAACAATAACAACCGCAACAACAACAACAACAACAACAATCAGAAGCAGCTATGCCAAAGGTGTGAAAAGTATCACTCGGGGTTCTGCACCAAATTTTGCAACAAGTGTAAAAGAAATGGTCATAGCGAGGCGAAGTGTGAGGTCTACGGACCAGGAGTTAACAGAACGAAAGGAACAAATGGTGTCGGAACGAGTAATGGCGGAGCAAGTAGTGTCGGAGCAAGTTATGCCAATGTAGTTTGTTATAAATGTGGAAAACCGGGCCACATTATTAGAAATTGCCCGAACCAGGAGAACACGAATGGACAAGGCCGCGGAAGAGTTTTCAATATTAATGCGGCAGAGGCACAGGAAGACCCGAAGCTTGTTACGAGTACGTTTCTTATTAACAATAAATCTGCTTACGTTTTATTTGATTCGGGTACGGATAGAAGCTATATGAGTAGAGATTTTTGTGCTAAATTAAGTTGTCCATTGACGCCATTGGATAGTAAATTTTTACTCGAATTAGCAAACGGTAAATTAATTTCAGCAGATAATATATGCCGGAGTCGAGAAATTAAACTGGGTAGCGAAATATTTAAGATTGATTTGATACCAGTAGAGTTAGGGAGTTTTGATGTAATAGTTGGCATGGACTGGCTGAAGAAGGTGAAAGCAGAGATCGTATGTTATAAAAATGCAATTCGCATTGTACGAGAAGAAGGAGAACCCTTAATGGTGTACGGAGAAAAGGGCAACATGAAGCTACATCTTATTAGTAATTTGAAGGCACAAAAACTAATAAGAAAAGGTTGCTATGCTGTTCTAGCACACGTCGAGAAAGTACAAACTGAAGAAAAGAGCATCAATGATGTTCCCGTCACAAAAGAATTTCTCGATGTATTTCTGAAAGAATTACCGGGACTACCTCCACATCGATTTGTTGAATTTCAAATAGATCTTGTACCAGGAGATGCACCAATAGCTCGTGCTCCTTATAGACTCGCACCCAGCGAGATGAAAGAACTGCAAAGCCAACTGCAAGAACTATTAGAATGTGGTTTCATTCGACCAAGCACATCACCATGGGGAGCTCCTGTTTTGTTTACCAAGAAGAAGGATGGTACATTTAGGTTGTGTATTGACTACAGAGAGTTGAACAAACTTACCATCAAAAACCGTTATCCACTGCCGAGAATTGACGACTTATTTGATCAACTACAAGGCTCGTCGATTTATTCGAAGATCGATTTACGTTCTGGATATCATCAAATGCGAGTAAAGGAGGATGATTTTCCAAAAACTGCTTTTAGGACGCGTTATGGTCATTACGAGTTTATGGTTATGCCGTTTGGATTGACTAACGCACCAGCTGTGTTCATGGACCTTATGAACCGAGTGTGTGGGCCATATCTTGACAAGTTTGTCATTGTTTTCATCAATGACATACTTATTTACTCAAAGAATGATCAAGAGCACGAAGAACATTTGAGAAAAGTGCTAGAAGTATTGAGGAAAGAAAAACTGTACGCTAAGTTTTCAAAGTGTGCATTTTGGTTGAAAGAAGTTCAATTTCTCGGTCACTTAGTGAACAAAGAAGGTATCCAGGTGGACCCGGCAAAGATCGAAACCGTTGAAAAGTGGGAAACCCCAAAAACTCCGAAGCATATACGTCAATTTTTAGGATTGGTTGGTTACTACAGAAGATTCATCGAAGATTTCTCCAAAATAGCACAACCCTTGACTGCATTAACGCATAAAGGGAAGAAATTTGAATGGAAGGATGAACAAGAGAAGGCGTTTCAATTATTGAAGAAAAAGCTAACTATGGCACCTATATTGTCATTACCTGAAGGGAATGATGATTTTGTGATTTATTGTGACGCATCAAAGCAAGGTCTCGGTTGTGTATTAATGCAACGGACGAAGGTGATTGCTTATGCGTCTAGACAATTGAAGATTCACGAGCAAAATTATACGACGCATGATTTGGAATTAGGCGAGGTTGTTTTTGCATTAAAGACATGGAGGCACTACTTATATGGGGTCAAAATTATTATATATACCGACCACAAAAGTCTTCAACACATATTTAATCAAAAACAACTGAATATGAGGCAGCGTAGGTGGATTGAATTGTTGAATGATTACGACTTTGAGATTCGTTACCACCCGGGGAAGGCAAATGTGGTAGCCGACGCCTTGAGCAGAAAGGGCAGAGAACCCATTCGAGTAAAATCTATGAATATAATGATTCACACTAACCTTACTACTCAAATAAAGGAGGCGCAACAAGGAGTTTTAAAAGAGGGAAATTTAAAGGATAAAATACCCAAAGGATCGGAGAAGCATCTTAATATTCGGGAAGACGGAACCCGGTATAGGGCTGAAAGAATTTGGGTACCAAAATTTGGAGATATGAGAGAAATGGTACTTAGAGAAGCTCATAAAACCAGATACTCAATACATCCTGGAACGGTGAAGATGTACAAGGATCTTAAGAAACATTTTTGGTGGCCAGGTATGAAAGCCGATATTGCTAAATATGTAGGAGAATGTTTGACGTGTTCTAAGGTCAAAGCTGAACATCAGAAACCATCAGGTCTACTACAACAACCTGAAATCCTGAAATGGAAATGGGAAAACATTACCATGGATTTCATTACTAAATTGCCAAGGACTGCAAGTGGTTATGATACTATTTGGGTAAAAGTTGATCGTCTCACCAAGTCAGCACACTTCCTGCCAATAAGAGAAGGTGACAAGATGGAGAAGTTAGCACGACTGTATTTGAAGGAAGTCGTCTCCAGACATGGAATACCAATCTCTATTATCTCTGATAGGGATGGCAGATTTATTTCAAGATTCTGGCAGACATTACAGCAAGCATTGGGAACTCGTCTAGACATGAGTACTACGTATCATCCACAAACTGATGGGTAGAGCGAAAGGACGATACAAACACTTGAAGACATGCTACGAGCTTGTGTTATTGATTTCGGAAATAGTTGGGATCGACATCTACCGTTAGCAGAATTTTCCTACAACAACAGCTACCATTCAAGCATTGAGATGGCGCCGTTTGAAGCACTTTATGGTAGAAAGTGTAGGTCTCCGATTTTTGGAGTGAAGTGGGGGATAGACAGATTACGGGTCCGGAGATAATACTGAAGGTATTTCGTATGCCCGAGAGACATATAAAATTAATGTGGCTAAGGTGTTATGATCCAAGTCGGGTCATACCCAATAACAAGCTTACTGACACCTTATATGTATTTAATCTTGACGATTGGTTCGTTAAATAAATACGTGACACTTGGATTTTAGAAAATGGGTTTTCTAAATATAATCACTTGAGTTAAGTTATTTGGATAACTTATATCCTATGGATTTAAATTGTTTATAGGAGTAAACAATTTACATTGTGTAATATTTATAAAAGGGTTTATAAATATACAAGTAACAAATAAATACTAGCACAAATATGACAAGTTTTATAAAAATACTAATCTTTTATAAAACAAAGTGGTGGTGGCGGTTTGCATAGCCCAAGGAAGACCAACATGTGCTTGTGTTGTTGCTTTTAATATGACATAATTCTCAAGTGTATGCATGCTCACTTTAACCAAGCCTTTTGACTCATTTCAAGAATGCAAGTGGAGGACACAATATTATTCTTTTGGGAGAGTGCTGGCCCATTTTCAATCAGCCTTTTTGCTGAGATTCTAGCCGAAATTATGGGTGAACAAAAGGTGGTTTCAAGCTTGGTCACTTCAATGTACAATATGTATATGAACCAAGACTTGTGAGGTTAAAAGACATGCATTTTAATACATATAAAACCACTTGTAATCAGCTCATTTTTCAGCTCTTTTTCTGCTGAATCTGGCCGTGAGTTTTAGGTAGGAAGAAAGGGTTCTTCATGTAGTATTGCAAGCTCATATGTAGTGTCAAATAAATCCTAACCAAATTGCATGGTGTTAGTAATCAAAGCTTGGGGTATACTACACTTGAGGCTTCAAGTTAGAAGCTTTTAAGTCATCAAACATCATCACTAATTCACTGCAGCTGCTGGTCGGTTTTAACAAGCAAACAAAAAGGGGTTTCAAGTTAGTTTTAAGGTGAATAAGGTTAAGTAAGACTCAAGGGTGTTTTGGTGTCTTGTTTGGTCATCTTCTTCATCATCATTCATGACTTATAGCAGCCCTTAAACTTGTTTTAAGGAGGTATTAAACTCTTCCTTTCTTGTTCATTAGTAAGCATTATTTCATAACTTGATCCAAGATGGGATTTAGCATTAATTAATTTAAAGATAACAAGTTAAATTAGTAATTTCACGCTTCCTTTTTATAATGATTCTTAAATGGTTTTAAGAGTTTTAAACTTGTTAAATCCCAACAATGGTATCCGAGCCGAAGTTGATGAAATATGCTTCAAGAAGTTGTTTTAAACCCATTATATTTGCATTCTATAAACATGCATTAATGTAGAATGCAAAAATCAAAGGGTTTGGGTGGGTTTGATGAGGAGGCCGAATTGTTTGAGTCCCAAAAATGGGTTTGGGCTCTTCCATTTAGTTCATATTTGGTTGCATATTGTTGTTCACAATCTATGCCTTGACCTTGTGTTTGGTTGAATGTTTGAATGAATTGTATGATTCATATGGTTTGTAATATTATTCATTCATATGGCTTGTAATATTATTCATTTGGCATGTAATAATTCATTCATAAGGCTATGTAATTTATTTTATATTTGGTATGTAAAATAGATTAGGTTGTATTTTCATTTTCTAGATAAAAATGTATTAGGATACATATTTTGTAAAATGAAGATACAAGATGATGAAGACTTGAAGAACACAAGGAGCATTTGGATGCAAGGTTAAGTGGGAGATTGAAAATCTCTTGCTTTGTGTTAAAACCCCTTAACCGATGGCATTTGTTTTCGGCTAAACAAATGTCCACCAAAATGGCTAGATTGTGAACACACTTATTTTGCATGTGTGGTTGTTTGTATGATTATTGTTTTGTATGTTTGGTTGATACAATTAATCACAAGATAACAACAAACAAAACGACAATTTAATTGGTTAAATTAGACGTACTAAGTACATGCAAAACGGCAATTTAAATGGTTAAATTAAAATAGCAACCAAAAACCTTAATAAATGGTTATTAAGAACAAGAAAAGGATAACGTATATAAAATGGTTTATATCAAGTAATTGGCTCAATTACAAGACATGAAATTGGTTTTTCATAAGTACCATACACTAAATGTATGTTGGTGTATGGCATAAAAGTTTTCTCAAACTAGAATTAACGAAAACTTAAAATCCCTTTTACAAACAAGGCAACAAGTTTAACGCCATCCTTTTGTGTGACACTTAGGCATATTAGGGAACTCATGATGGGATAAAGGTCACCTAACCATTATGAGCAAACTAATATGATTAAGGTAAATTTCGCATGCTTGTGGGATAAAGGTCACCTAACCGCTTGTATGTTAAATTTACACGCTTATGCAAGTAGGACGACTTGATTTGGGAATCATGAACTTAGGGTCACCGAAGCATGAGGAACAAATAGGCGTTGATGGGATAAATATGCCATGCAAAAGGATTGCATGATCCCATACATTAGAAGTTGCAAAAGGATTGCAATTGTCATGGAATGACTACCTAGCTAAATCAAATAACGGGATAAAGGTCACCTAACCGAAATTTGGTTTACCGTTGGATTCTAAAATTTAACATGGATCAATTAAACTAAAAGGGTATTGATTGTTAAATTAAAATTAATACTTAAACGAACTTTGTTAAATTTTGTAGATGGCCGCCAATAACAACAACATTCCAAACACACCAATAAACTTTAATAACCCATCATTGAGGTCCATCCTCGAAAAGAAAATAACTCCCAATCCATTTCATCTAATGTACTAAATATGAAAAGCCTCATTGATCGATTACACCGTCTCAATAGTCCCGTGTCTAATGAATTAACCACGGACCTTATCCTCAACTCTTTGTCAAAAAGGTTTGACACATGTGTGTTGAATTACAGCATGAATGATTGGGATAAGAGCATTGACGAATTACATGTCATGCTAAGGACGGATGAATCAAGCATGGGTAAAAAGGCTTCACCCATGCTCACGATCAAAGAAGGTGGATCCAAGAATGAATCCTCTTCTAAGCCAAAGGTGGCTAAGAAGAAAGGACCCACCTATAAGGGCAAAGGAAAAGGGAAGATGGTTGCCCCAACCAACAACACTAAATGGCAAAAGGTTGCCAGACAAGCATACCCCAAGAAAGATCCGTGCTTTGGTTGCCGTGTGATGGGTCACTAGAAACGCAACTGCCCGGTCTACCTAAAGGAGTTGAAAACAAAGAGGGATGCAGGGCAAACCTCAGGTAATGTATATATGGAATACATTGAGCTTAGTATTACTTCTTCTAATACATGGGTATTAGACACAGGATGTGGAACTCATATTTGTAATTCATTGCAAGGGTTCAAAAGAAGTAAACTAAATGCGGGAACAAAAGTCTCTACACGGGAAATGGTGCAAAGTTGCACGTAAAAGCTCAAGGAGACTTTATGTTAAAGCTTTAAACTGGATTGGAGCTAATATTGAAAATGTTTTGTATGCACTTTTGTTGACACAAAACATTATTTCAGTTTCCCGTTTAAGACAATATGATTTCAATCTTAATTTTATTAATGATGATATTCATGTTTCTTTAAATGATATGTTCTATCTTAAGGCTTTGCCTTTAAATGGTATTAATGAATTGGTTCATAATGACACATCATTTAATAGCTCAATGTTCCATGCAAACACCAAGAAACTCAAAAGGGATTTGAGTGATTCCTATTTATGGCATTGTCGCCTTGGTAACATAAACAAGAATCGAATGCATACACTTTAAAAGAATGGTCTTTTAAAATCAAGTGAGCTTGATTCATTTGATTTATGTGAATCTTGTTTACAATGCAAAATTACCAAAGCACCTTTCAAATGGACTTATGAAAGTGCTAAGGACTTATTGGGATTAATACATTTGGATGTATGTGGACCCTTTAAGTCCATGACTAGGAATGGTGAAGGATACTTCATTACTTTCATTGATAACTTCAGTCGTTTATGATATGTCTACTTATTAAGACACAAGGACGAAACATTTGAAGCATTCAAAGTATATCAAAATGAAGTACTTAATCAACTCAAAAATATATATTTTAGGGTTATTGTCTATGCTACGCGGCTCGTATTTTAAATATGGCCCCAACCAAGAAAGTGGAACGAACACCTCATGAGATATGGTTTGGTAAACCTCCATCTCTATCATACTTAAGGTATGGGGATGTGAAGCTTATCCTAAGCGTTACGTCCCTAATAAGTTGAATGCTCGATCCACGAAGTGTATCTTCATAGGATATCCCAAGGATGATATGGGATATTATTTCTATGATCCATCCGAGCAGAATGTATTTGTTGCTCGGAAGGCTGAATTCCTTGAAACTAAGTTCCTTCTGGAAGGAAATAGTGAAAGGAAGATAGATCTTGAAGAGGTTCAAGATCAAGGAAATGATACACAATTGGTTAACACTAGCACTCAACATGAAAATGTTGAGAATGATCAAATGAATGATCAAAGTATACAAAACGTTCGTAGATCTGGTAGGATTAGTAATCCTCCTGAGAGATTTGGATTCTCATGGATGGTTGCTATGTGATTCATTTGGATGAACCAGCGAACTACCAAGATACTTTATCACGGATTGATAAGGATAAATGGCAGGAAGCCATGAACGTTGAGATGCAATCCATGTATGACAACCAAGTTTGGGAATTGGTTACACAACCTACTAACTCTAAGTTAGTTGATTGTAAATGGCTTTTCAAGGAGAAAACCAACATACATGGAAACTTGGATACATACAAGGCTAGACTTATAGCAAGAGGTTTCACTCAAACTCAAGGAATTGACTGCGATGAAACTTTTTTTAAAACCCGTGGTGATGCTAAAGTCTATTAGGATATTATTTACCATTGCTTCTCATTATGATTTTATGATATGGCAAATAGATGTCAAAACTGCTTTACTAAATGGATATCTTAAGGAAGATGTCTATATGGTTCAGCCTAAAGGTTTTGTTGATCTGAAATATCCGAATAAAGTATACAAGTTAAAAAAAATCAATCTACGGATTGAAACAAGCATCGATAATGTGAAATCATCGTTTTAATGAGGAAGTCAAGAAATTTGGCTTCATTAATAATGGTGATGAAGCTTGTATATACAAGAAAGCTAGTGGGAGTACTGTCATGTTCCTCGTACTATGTGTGGATCATATATTATTATTTGGAAATGATATTCCACAAATGCAAGAAGTTAAGACTTGGCTAAGTAGCTGTTTCTCCATTAATGATATTGGAGAAGCAAAATACATTTTGGGGATTGGGATCTACAGGGATAGATCCAAGAAATTGATAGGTTTGAATCAAAGTGCATACAATGAAAAGGCTTGAAAAGGTTCAAGAAGGAAAACTCTAAGAAAGGTTTGATACCTTTCAAAGAGGAGCGGTTCTCAATTCATCTCAGTGCCCCACCACGAAAGATGAACAGGAAAGCATAAAAATGTCCCATATGCGTGTGCTATTGGGTCAATCATGTACGCGATAATATGCACTAGATCGGATGTGTCATGCGCTCTTAGCACGACAAGTAGATACCAGAATAACCCGGTAAATAGTCATGGGACTGCGGTTAAAAGTATATTGAAATGCCTTAGAAGGACTAAGGATATGTTTCATATATACGGGTCTGGTGAGGAGGAACTCGCTGTAAAAGGTTACATGGACGCGAGCTTCCAAACTGAAGGTGTGATCTCTTGGAACAGTTATAAATAGAATGTTGTTGCTTTATCCACTACAGAATCAGAATACATCGCCGTCTCATTGGCAGCTAAGGAAGCTGCATGGATGAAGAAATTCATCGACGACTTAGGAGTGGTCCCTTCCATTCAGAACCCTCTTGAGATCTTTTGTGATAACGAGGGTGTGATTGCTCAAATCAAGGAACCTCGTGCTCACCAAAGGACCCGTCACATTGAGCGGAGTTTCAACTACATAAGGGATGAAGTTGAAAAGGGAAAGATATGTATTCGCAAAGTTCACACAGATCTTAACATAGCGGATCCACTCACGAAGCTCTTACATGGAGCAAAGCATGAAGGACATGTTTGTGCATTAGGGCTTCGATATTCTAGTGATTGGTCATGATCTGTTTTAAGTGTTGTAACGGAACGAACTGGTTCAAACTCATTAATATAATTATGGTTTAATTTATTTTGAGTTAAGCTCCAATTTTGCATATTTAATCCATGAATAAGCTATTATTCTAAATTCCGTAGTCAATCACATTTGTGGGAATGAGTGTGAGGTTTAGACTATTATGAACTTGGATTGGTATACATTCACGGCATGAATGTGGGGCAGGGTTGCTACCAAGGTTCATAGATATTTGTGGGATACAAATATTGGAAGACCCGCTCTCAAGATTTACTATATGGAGCCTTTGTGGTTGATCACATGTAATCTTGAGTAAAGGCGAATATCATATTATCCTCTGACCTGAGATACATATTGGGTCCTAATATCCACCGAGTATTATGCCTTGATTCTTTCCTTCGCTATTCTGAAATATGGTAGTACATAAGGAAGAGCTCAGGTATAATGCAAAGTATGTATCTAGGACGTATGTAGTCAAGATGGAATTTGTCCCTCTTATTCGTTGAGAGTCAGATGTTTAAGGCCTGATAAAGTTAAATCTATAAGAGAGTGGTCACTCTGTATCTCTTGGATTTGACATGACATCTAGGATGAAAAGATATAATGAAAGATTCACCTAAATATATCAGTTCGAGTAGGGAACTCGAAAGGGATGATGTTATTGAATGGCACAAAGTCATAACATATTAGGGGTGATGGACGGTGTGTTAGGCTGTACCCATCACTTGCATTAATTTCTTATGTTTCTCGTACAAGTGGGAGATTGAAGGTATTTCGTATGCCCGAGAGACATATAAAATTAATGTGGCTAAGGTGTTATGATCCAAGTCGGGTCATACCCAATAACAAGCTTACTGACACCTTATATGTATTTAATCTTGACGATTGGTTCGTTAAATAAATACGTGACACTTGGATTTTAGAAAATGGGTTTTCTAAATATAATCACTTGAGTTAAGTTATTTGGATAACTTATATCCTATGGATTTAAATTGTTTATAGGAGTAAACAATTTACATTGTGTAATATTTATAAAAGGGTTTATAAATATACAAGTAACAAATAAATACTAGCACAAATATTACAAGTTTTATAAAAATACTAATCTTTTATAAAACAAAGTGGTGGTGGCGGTTTGCATAGCCCAAGGAAGACCAACATGTGCTTGTGTTGTTACTTTTAATATGACATAATTCTCAAGTGTATGCATGCTCACTTTAACCAAGCCTTTTGACTCATTTCAAGAATGCAAGTGGAGGACACAATATTATTCTTTTGGGAGAGTGCTGGCCCATTTTCAATCAGCCTTTTTGCTGAGATTCTGGCCGAAATTATGGGTGAACAAAAGGTGGTTTCAAGCTTGGTCACTTCAATGTACAATATGTATATGAACCAAGACTTGTGAGGTTAAAAGACATGCATTTTAATACATATAAAACCACTTGTAATCAGCTCATTTTTCAGCTCTTTTTCTGCTGAATCTGGCCGTGAGTTTTAGGTAGGAAGAAAGGGTTCTTCATGTAGTATTGCAAGCTCATATGTAGTGTCAAATAAATCCTAACCAAATTGCATGGTGTTAGTAATCAAAGCTTGGGGTATACTACACTTGAGGCTTCAAGTTAGAAGCTTTTAAGTCATCAAACATCATCACTAATTCACTGCAGCTGCTGGTCGGTTTTAACAAGCAAACAAAAAGGGGTTTCAAGTTAGTTTTAAGGTGAATAAGGTTAAGTAAGACTCAAGGGTGTTTTGGTGTCTTGTTTGGTCATCTTCTTCATCATCATTCATGACTTATAGCAGCCCTTAAACTTGTTTTAAGGAGGTATTAAACTCTTCCTTTCTTGTTCATTAGTAAGCATTATTTCATAACTTGATCCAAGATGGGATTTAGCTTTAATTAATTTAAAGATAACAAGTTAAATTAGTAATTTCACGCTTCCTTTTTATAATGATTCTTAAATGGTTTTAAGAGTTTTAAACTTGTTAAATCCCAACAAATACAAGAAACTACCGAGAAAATCATCCAAATTCAACAAAGATTGAAAACCGCCCAGAGTCGACAAAAGAGCTACGCGGACAGTAAAAGAAAAGATATAGAGTTTGAAATTGGAGAAAAGGTCATGCTTAAGGTTTCACCTTGGAAAGGCGTTGTTCGATTTGGTAAACGGGGGAAACTAAATCCAAGGTACATTGGACCATTCAAGATTATAGATCGTGTCGGACCAGTAGCTTACCAACTGGAGCTACCTCAACAACTCGCGGCTGTACATAACACTTTCCACGTCTCAAATTTGAAGAAATGTTTTGCTACAGAAGATCTCACTATTCCGTTGGACAAAATCCAAATCAATAAAAAACTTCAATTCATTGAAGAACCCGTCGAAATAATGGATCGTGAGGTTAAGAGACTTAAACAAAACAAGATACCGATTGTTAAGGTTCGATGGAATGCTCGTAGAGGACCCGAGTTCACCTGGGAGCGTGAAGATCAGATGAAGAAGAAATACCCGCATTTATTTCCAGAAGATACGTCAACACCTCCAACTGCTTAAAATTTCGGGACGAAATTTATTTAACGGGTAGGTACTGTAGTGACCCAAACTTTTCCATGTTTATATATATTAAATGAAATTGTTATTTACATGATTAAGTGTTTCCAACATGTTAAGCAATCAAACTTGTTAAGACTTGATTAATTGAAATAGGTTTCATATAGACAATTGACCACCCATGTTGACCGGTGATTCACGAACGTTAAAACTTGTAAAAACTATACGATGACATATATATGGTTATATATATAGTTAACATTATTTTATTATAAGTATGTATCTCATTAGGTATTTTAACAATGAGTTATATACATAAAAATGAGACTATTAATTTAAGAAACTCGAAAACGATATATATAACGATTATCGTTATAACAACGTCTTACTAGGTACATATGAATCATATTAAGATATTGATACACTTGGTTAATTATGTTAAATGATAAGTAAATATATTATTAAGTGTATTAACAATGAAATACATATGTAAAAATAAGACTACTAACTTAATGATTTCGAAACGAGACATATATGTAACGATTATCGTTGTAACGACATTTAACTATATATATATCATACTAAGATATATTATATATCATAATATCATGATAATATAACAATTTAACATCTCATTTGTTATAATAAACAATGGGTTAACAACATTCAACAAGATCGTTAACCTAAAGGTTTCAAAACAACATTTACATGTAACGACTGACGATGGCTTAACGACTCAGTTAAAATGTATATACATGTAGTGTTTTAATATGTAGTCATACACTTTTGAAAGACTTCAAGACACTTATCAAAATACTTCTACTTAACAAAAATGCTTACAATTACATCCTCGTTCAGTTTCATCAACAATTCTACTCGTATGCACCCGTATTCGTACTCGTACAATACACAGCTTTTAGATGTATGTACTATTGGTATATACACTCCAATGATCAGCTCTTAGCAGCCCATGTGAGTCACCTAACACATGTGGGAACCATAATTTGGCAACTAGCATGAAATATATCATAAAATTACAAAAATATGAGTAATCATTCATGACTTATTTACATGAAAACAAAATTACATATCCTTTATATCTAATCCATACACCAACGACCAAAAACACCTACAAACACTTTTATTCTTCAATTTTCTTCATCTAATTGATCTCTCTCAAGTTCTATCTTCAAGTTCTAAGTGTTCTTCATAAATTCCAAAAGTTCTAGTTTCATAAAATCAAGAATACTTCCAAGATTGCAAGTTTACTTCCAAGTTTTCTAAATCCATTCCAAGTAATCATCCAAGATCAAGAAACCTTTGTTACTTACAGTAGGTTATCTTTCTAATAAAAGGTAATAATCATATTCAAACTTTAATTCAATTTCTATAACTATAACAATCTTATTTCGAGTGGAAATCTTACTTGAAATTGTTTTCGTGTCATGATTCTGCTTCAAGAACTTTCAAGCCATCCAAGGATCCTTTGAAACTAGATCTATTTTTTTCATTTCCAGTAGGTTTATCCAAGGAACTTGAGGTAGTAATGATGTTCATAACATCATTCGATTCATACATATAAAGCTATCTTATTCGAAGGTTTAAACTTGTAATCACTAGAACATAGTTTAGTTAATTCTAAACTTGTTCACAAATAAAAGTTAATCCTTCTAACTTGACTTTTAAAATCAACTAAACACATGTTCTATATCTATATGATATGCTAACTTAATGATTTAAAACCTGGAAACACGAAAAACACCGTAAAACCGGAATTACGCCGTCGTAGTAACACCGCGGGCTGTTTTGGGTTAGTTAATTAAAAAATATGATAAAATTTGATTTAAAAGTTGTTATTCTGGGAAAATGATTTTTATTATGAACATGAAACTATATCCAAAAATTATGGTTAAACTCAAAGTGGAAGTATGTTTTCTAAAATGGTCATCTAGACGTCGTTCTTTCGACTGAAATGACCACCTTTACAAAAACGACTTGTAACTTATTTTTCCGACTATAAACCTATACTTTTTCTGTTTAGATTCATAAAATAGAGTTCAATATGAAACCATAGCAATTTGATTCACTCAAAACGGATTTAAAATGAAGAAGTTATGGGTAAAACAAGATTGGATAATTTTTCTCATTTTAGCTACGTGAAAATTGGTAACAAATCTATTCCAACCATAACTTAATCAACTTGTATTGTATATTATGTAATCTTGAGATACCATAGACACGTATACAATGTTTCGACCTATCATGTCGACACATCTATATATATATTTCGGAACAACCATAGACACTCTATATGTGAATGTTGGAGTTAGCTATACAGGGTTGAGGTTGATTCCAAAATATATATAGTTTGAGTTGTGATCAATACTGAGATACGTATACACTGGGTCGTGGATTGATTCAAGATAATATTTATCGATTTATTTCTGTACATCTAACTGTGGACAACTAGTTGTAGGTTACTAACGAGGACAGCTGACTTAATAAACTTAAAACATCAAAATATATTAAAAGTGTTGTAAATATATTTTGAACATACTTTGATATATATGTATATATTGTTATAGGTTCGTGAATCAACCAGTGGCCAAGTCTTACTTCCCGACGAAGTAAAAATCTGTGAAAGTGAGTTATAGTCCCACTTTTAAAATCTAATATTTTTGGGATGAGAATACATGCAGGTTTTATAAATGATTTACAAAATAGACACAAGTACGTGAAACTACATTCTATGGTTGAATTATCGAAATCGAATATGCCCCTTTTTATTAAGTCTGGTAATCTAAGAATTAGGGAACAGATACCCTAATTGACGCGAATCCTAAAGATAGATCTATTGGGCCTAACAAACCCCATCCAAAGTACCAGATGCTTTAGTACTTCGAAATTTATATCATATCCGAAGGGTGTCCCGGAATGATGGGGATATTCTTATATATGCATCTTGTTAATGTCGGTTACCAGGTGTTCACCATATGAATGATTTTTATCTCTATGTATGGGATGTGTATTGAAATATGAAATCTTGTGGTCTATTGTTACGATTTGATATATATAGGTTAAACCTATAACTCACCAACTTTTTTGTTGACGTTTAAAGCATGTTTATTCTCAGGTGAATACTAAGAGCTTCCGCTGTTACATACTAAAATAAGGACAAGATTTGGAGTCCATGTTTGTATGATATTGTGTAAAAACTGCATTCAAGAAACTGATTTCGATGTAACATATTTGTATTGTAAACCATTATGTAATGGTCGTGTGTAAATAAGATATTTTAGATTATCATTATTTGATAATCTACGTAAAGCTTTTTAAACCTTTATTTATGAAATAAAGGTTATGGTTTGTTTTAAAAATGAATGCAGTCTTTGAAAAACGTCTCATATAGAGGTCAAAACCTCGCAACGAAATCAATTAATATGGAACGTTTTTAATCAATAAGAACGGGACATTTCATCGTAGTTCACACTTTATTTTATAGTGCTACCGGCTCGTGGTTCACACTTATTTATAGTGCTACCAGCACGTGGTTCACACTTGATGCTACCGGCACGTGGTTCACATCATAATACCCATCACATACATGTTATGGTACTACCAGCACGTGGTTCATACCATAACATTCACAAATAAATACGCCATATACACGTACGCATAATTATTCCACTCACCTTAAAGATTTGGTGATGGTTTTATCCTTTCGCAAGCTTCAAAGCCAAATACCTAATGCAATAAGTACTTGATCAACAAACAAACTTGTTGGACTAAATACCAACACTTCACTTATGTGCATTTAATGACTTAATGCATTAAATGCCCCATTTTCATCAAAACCGCCCCTTAAGGGTCAAGGCCATCATTAATCACTTAAAAGCTAGTGATTAAGGTCCATCAACACTAACTAACACACAATTAGGGTATTTCATTCCCATCTTTCCCAACTAGGTCAATTATTACACACTTGACCATTTTAAAACCAAAACACCCATTTCGGGTTATCCACTAACCCAATGACACCCATTTACATTAATAACTAGGTGTGCTAGTAATTAACTAACCAATTATGACTCTTAAATACCAAATAACCCTTTGAAACCCTAGGTTAGTCATTCTTGAGTCCTCATGACTCAATCTTACCCAAGAACACCCAAAATCACCAAATATAGATTTTATGTTCTTTTAACCAAACCCTAACCCATATATAAATCAAAGTAAGAAAATCAAAGTTAGAACATACCACTACAACCAAAACGTAGCTAGTGGCTAGATGAACAACTTTAATGCATGCGCTTTGACCCGTAATCAACTTATTCCTCCTTGATTTGAGCTTTCTCTCTCTCAAATGGGTTTCTCACTCTAGAAATTTTATTTGGAGAGATGAAGTGGTTGGTGATAATGTTAAGTGTGTTTCAACCACCAAACAACTGGACACTAAGGTCCCAAACTCGTCCTCATGTGATTTTACCAAAAAGTCCTTCCAAATATCCAATTAAATGAAACAGAATCTGCCAGCTGGAAAGGGTGCGCGGCGCGCTCCCTTACATGTGTGCGGCACGCACAGTGGTCTGAACGGGCTCCGGTCACAGTTTAATGACACACAGCTTCCCACACTTCAAGTACCTTATTTACACTTATGTACAATAAATATTAGGGTCTTACAACTCTCCCCCACCTAGATTGGATCACGTCCTCGTGATCCGCACCAAATACTAGAAGTTGAGCGCTTCCACCTTGAACATTTCCGTCTCCAATACGGAATCACACATGTAGTAATCACCCATCCAGGTTCTCACTTCGTACACTAACGCATCATATTATAACGAGCAATGGTAATCATCCCTCGAGACAAAACAACCGCAACCGCTCGCTCCTACACCTAGTATTTAACTCATACCATACATTCACAATAAATCCAAAGGTAGAATAATCCCCTGACGACCTCCGTCATCACGCCTTCCCACCATAGAATACTCGGGAATCATCCCGACACCTTCCTAAAATTTCCCGCAAAGATCATCGAAAAACTCGCCACTTTGACTCGTGTCACTAAATACCTTCACAATTCATTCCAAAGTTCAACTTGGGACTTTTTCGAAGACCACCAAAGTCTTTCTTTCCTATATAAGCGACACCCGTTCGCTCATCACATCTACTAGTTAGGGACTTTTTCCGCATTCTCCGGTACTTAACTCCCTCATTTAGGGTTTTAACCCCCTACTTTCACCGTCAAGATGAAAACGCCCCACGGAATTCCGACATTCCACAACGCCCATTACATTTTCCGGCATTGGTCATACTCAATAGTCCTTCCAAGGACTTACTATAAGATATTTTTCAGATCAGTTAAGTGTTAACGCCCGCTAAACACCACAATATACCACAGTTGTAACTGCGGGTTTCTCGCCGGTACCCAAATCTCATACCATCGGAGTCAAAAGTTACACTAGCAGGTATAAGGATACACCTGACGTTGTGTTATCCAACTCCAATTTCTAACACCGAGTCTCCAAAGACTCGACCCTTAAGGGGTCTACTCCCGGCGTCACATGTCACCTGACCACACGCAGTCACACAAATCTAACGAAGCTTACAACTCAACGCCCATGACTTCCTAGCGACACCCGTTAGTCACTACCCACCTAGGCCGCATAGCTAGCCTATTTATCTTTCAACTCAACACTAAGGAGGCGCTTGGAACACCAAGGCTTACACCTTTCTAACTTCGTCATAACCATTAACCCGGTTACCTACATACATAAGAATAGTTAACCACCATGACTCTACCCGCACACGAACGTGGTTAACGGAAATGCCTCTCGAACGGCATACCGCGTACACCCTCAAAATCATAAAAGAAAAGAGTGGCCGTCAAGCGTACTACCACACTCTGGTTACGGCCTAATTGGTTTTACCATAAGTTCAACACAACAATTGGGACTACGCCCTATACGGTCTCATCACTATACGCTCAGTTAAGCTCTCGCGGCTACACTAAATCAAAACACAACACTCTCGATAAGACGATTACACGTCACGTACACTCACATGGTGATATAACACCCGGTGCATACTAACCCAATAACACGCGCACACAAGCAATTAGTTGTTAAACTCACATATAAGCAACAATACACACACAATCTACAAAGCCTATGGGTCTTACTCGAACGAGCTTAACGACCCAAAACCACAACCATCTCGTAAAAGAGAGACGAGGTTCACCCGTCTTGCATCTCATAACACACATATCACCAAACTTTGCTCCACCCTTGAGCATACGAAGGATTTCGGATTATCCTTTGCTACTTAACCGAAGCACTTACCTACCCGTATGAGTATTACTCTAGCAATCATCGAGTTGCTATCGCTTGTAACTTCCACACCGCCACTAGAACACCTAAGGGTTTCTTGCCGATACCCTATGTTCGATGTAACCGTAACACCATCGGAGTCAAATACCATGCTAGTAGGTATGAAAGAGACACCTAACGTTGGGTCCCATAGACTCCATTGCCAACATTCGTCTAGATCAAACACTTTGTCTTAACGGTTTCATCAACTTCCACACGAAAGCGAACACGATCAACATCCGAAAACCAAAGCCCGTCTCCATGGCTTGGTAGAAACATTTTCCTAAACACTAAGGAATGCTTGGTTGCACCAAGTCTTACGCCCTGCAATCGTCACTCCAACTCCAACGTAGGGTAATTCCATTAGGAATGCTACCCGTAACAATACCACGTATTTACACTAATGCATTCGCCTCCAAGTCACATTCTCATGAGTCAATGACTCAAGCGCTACCCTAGTGCACTGTCATCGTAATTACTAACAAATCAGATCGTCACCGAGTTCACTAACCCCGGGCCCTTATGGGTACTAATTACATACAGGTTCACTCGAGACTAGTTAGATCTCGAAATGAGGATTAAGTTTTCTAACGCATACCCAAATCCATCGATACTCAACAATTAATTAGAAGGCATATTTTTATCGAAAACGAAAGTACCTGAGGCAGCGTCGTTGGACTTCCGTGCTCCAGTATCCATCGAATACTCGCGCTCTAACCTCTTAACCCGATCGGCAAATGATTCAGAACAATCTGACTTTCGGTGTCCCTCCTTCTGGCAAATAAAGCACTTGATCATGCTCAAAGGTATACTCGCACAATCCTGTGCCAAATGACCTCGTTGTAGACAATTATAACACGTAGGCTCGAAATCTCCCAACTTACAAATCCGTCTAACAACCAATTCGGGACATTCTGACTTCCTGTGCCCTTCCTCCCGACAGTAAAAGCATACTGTCTTGCCCGACTGACACTCGCGAGACTTATGTCCCCTTTGCCCACAATTGTAACATCTTGACACACTGGATCCCGACACTCCCTTCACCACACTACCCGTGCTCTCCATTACACTTTTACCTTGATCATTAAACAACTCGGGAGACTCCGCCTTTCGGTGTCCCTCTTTTTGACACTTAAAACATGTCTCGTTTTTAGAAGGTGCATTTGGGCAATCACGCGACAAATGTGTAGTGAACTGTCCTAATCCATCCGGATGAAGTCTTCAACATTTGGTACCATTGCGAGGTACTAAACTCTATATGCCATGAACGACTCCAAGTAATATCTCTAAAATGAGCAAATGCACAACGGAAGATTTCTTTCATACATGAGAATAAACATGCTTTAAAGTGTCAACCAAAAGGTTGGTGAGTTCATAAGTTTATCATAAAACAATAAAATTCATCATTTTGATAGACCACAATATTTAAATGTTGCATGGTACAAATGGGCCCGAATCCTATACCCACCTATAATGTACATGCGATATCTTATAAATACAGTTCACCTTTCTCGTGTATGAAACCATTTTTCATAAATCTTAGTAACCGTACACATATCTCGTGCACAAAATATCATACACATAACCTGTGTATAAAAATCATTCTCTCGATACATAACATTCACTTTTCTTTCATAGCTTGGCTTGGTAACCGACCTTAACATGTAATGCGCATCAATAATATCCCCAAAAATAGAACATCTCATCTGTATAATATATAAACTTCGAAGTACTAAACACCACGCCCACTAGCTCTTCCGTCTAGTGAACATTCTGGGTGGGGGTGTTAAACCCGGTAGCTACCTTTAGGATTCGCGTGAATTAGGGCCATACCCGATTCTAATTCTTAGGTTACCAAGCAATAATAATCAGGGGAAAAATATTCACAACAATTAGTGGCAATTATCACGTCCAACTAATTCAATAATAATCCACAGAACTTCCGTCTGCATAATAATTCATTCGAGGAATGTTTTGCTTGTGTCTATCTCGTCAAACATTTATAAAAGCATTTCATTTATTCGCAGTTCAAAGTATATTTCAAAAGCATTTAATAAAGCAGTTATAAAAACAGCGCATGTATTCTCAGTCCCAAAAATGTAAAGAGTAAAAGGGAATCAAATGAACTCACAATACGATATTTTGTAGTAAAAATATGCATACGACGATACTGAACAATGCAAGGTTGGCCTTGGATTCACGAACCTCAAAGAAGTAACCCTTAAAAAAATGTCCAAGTCCGGGTTTGAACCCGCAACGTCCCGCTAACCCGAAATCAATCCTAATCATTACGCCATTTGTGCTTTTCTGAAAAAATCACCATCTTAATTTCTTTTAATCCTTTTCTGTCACTTCTTTTTCTTCTTAAAATTTAACCAATTTCTCCATAATTATAACATCATCATAATCATAGCATTACTCCATCTTCACCATTATCATCTATTATCACGATATCATTATCATTATCGACATACTCATCATCATATCTAATCAACATTACACGATCAGTTTTCATTACTTCGTTGCCTTCCTTAACCATCATCATAATCATCAATTTAAATGATGGACTTGCAACTTCATGGCCCAAAATCAAAAGACTATGTCTCGGCCCAACAACACAATATAACTTGGCCCAACAGGAAATCCTATTTTGTAAATTTGTTAACATCATATACTGCCCAAATTATGACACCAAAATCATAATGGACTGAATTCCTTATATGTCAGATAATACTTTGTATAAATAATTAAGTATGATCATATGTAATACCTTCTCCTGTACAGCTCATCAGTGACTAACTACTTTGTTCCAAATGTATGTTTAATCAAAAGGACCGAAGGTAGGAAATCAATTCTAATGTCTCATCTAAACTATCCACTCTTAATGCCACCACTTGGAGTACTATATGTTTGTAGACTAGGCAAAAATCCCTTTTACTTTGTATGTTGCCCCCACACCCCAATCATCAATCAATAAAGATGAAGAGAAGGAAAAAAATCGCTGTATCCTCCTTATCAATCATTACAACACTTTCATTACCCCCACTCCCGTGACATCTTCCATCATGTAAACACTTTATTAAATCAAGTGGCTATATGCTTTAGAAGTTGTCGGTCATAAAGAGAAAAAAAAATGATGCGTAATATTAATTTGAAACAATATCATCCTCTTTTCATTTCTTTAACAATGTTAGTCATCTTCGTTTAACAGCCATGAAAAAACATAATTGCAATTAACAGTGTGTAGTTTAGCAATAATTGTGGTGAGGTTGTCATTGAGGTGGTGAAGTGATGGTGGTTCGTGGTTTGTATCAAGTGGAAATGGTGGTGCAGTTTAGTGTATGACAGAAAAACAGAAATAGGCTAAGGTGTAGCAGCCCAACAAGCAACCTGTCCACGGCCCAAAAAGGAAAAGAAACTTGTCCAAAAATTGAATTAAATGTCCAATATTGACTCGTGATATTAGAAGGTTAATTGCGAACGGGAACCAACTTGTGGGGACTTTGATTTGTCATCAATCCACTACTAATCTTGGACATTATTTCAATGATCATCATTAAAAAAATATATACAACTAAACGTTGTGACCCCCTTCTTGTCGGCCATGAAGTGGTGTTTTGTTCCACTAGCATATTTGGAATTGCTTTATCTATATATGTATCTATCTTATATTCAAGTTAGCTGTGAACCTATCCTATTCTTCCCTTTCGTTTAATTTTTCAATAAAAGAAATATAGTTAGTGAAATGTCCCGTTCATATTGATTATAAACGTTCCATATTAATTGATTTCGTTGTGAGGTTTTGACCTCTATATGAGACGTTTTTAAAAGACTGCATTCATTTTTAAAACAACCATAACCTTTATTTTATCAATAAAGGTTTCAAAAGCATTACGTAGATTATCAAATAATGATAATCTAAAATATACTGTTTACACACGACCATTACATAATGGTTTACAATAGAAATATATTACATCGACATATGTTTCTTAAATGCAGTTTTTACACAATATCATACAAACATGGACTCCAAATCTTGTCCTTATTTTAGTATGCAACAGCGGAAGCTCTTAGTATTCACCTGAGAATAAACATGCTTTAAACGTCAACAAAAATGTTGGTGAATTATAGGTTTAACCTATATATATATATATCAAATCGTAACAATAGACCACAAGATTTCATATTTCAATACACATCCCATACATAGAGATAAAAATCATTCATATGGTGAACACCTAGTAACCGACATTAACAAGATGCATATATAAGAATATCCCCATCATTCCGAGACACCCTTCGGATATGATATAAATTTCAAAGTACTAAAGCATCTGGTACTTTGGATGGGGTTTGTTAGGCCCAATAGATCTATCTTTTGGATTCGCGTCAATTAGGGTGTCTGTTCCCTAATTCTTAGATTACTAGACTTAATAAAAAGGGGCATATTCGATTTCGATAATTCAACCATAGAATGTAGTTTCACGTACTTGTGTCAATTTTGTAAATCATTTATAAAACCTGCATGTATTCTCATCCCAAAAATATTAGATTTTAAAAGTGGGACTATAACTCACTTTCACAGATTTTTACTTCGTCGGGAAGTAAGACTTGGCTACTGGTCGATTCACGAACCTATAACAAATATGTACATATATATCAAAGTATATTCAAAATATATTTATAACACTTTTAATACATTTTGATGTTTTAAGTTTATTAAGTCAGCTGTCCTCGTTAGTAACCTACAACTAGTTGTCCAACGTTAGATGTACAGAAAAAAATTGATATATATTATCTTGAATCAATCCACGACCTAGTGTATACACGTCTCAGGCTAGATCACAACTCAAAGTATATATATTTTTGGAATCAACCTCAACCCTGTATAGCTAACTCCCACATTACTGCATATAGAGTGTCTATGGTTGTTCCAAATAATATATATACATGGGTCGATATGATATGTCAAAACATTTGCATACGTGTCTATGGTATCCCAAGATTATATAATATATTAGAATACATGTATAATACAATATAAGTTAGCTAGGATATGATTAATATAGATTTGTTACCAATTTTCACGTTGCTACAAAAAGAAAAATTATCCAATCTTGTTTTACCCATAACTTCTTCATTTTAAATCCGTTTTGAGTGAATCAAATTGCTATGCTTTCATATTGAACTCTATTTTATGAATCTAAACACAAAAAGTATAGGTTTATAGTCGGAAATATAAGTTACAAGTCATTTTTGTAAAGGTAGTCATTTCAGTCGAAAGAACGACATCTAGATGACCATTTTAGAAAACATACTTCCACTTTGAGTTTAATCATGATTTTTGGATATAGTTTCATGTTCATAAGAAAAATCATTTTCCCGGAAGAACAACTTTTAAATCAAAGTTTATCATAGTTTTTAATTAACTAACCCAAAACAGCCCGCGGTGTTACTACGACGGCGTATGTCCGGTTTTACAGTGTTCTTCGTGTTTCCAGGTTTTAAATCATTAAGTTAGCATATCATATAGATATAGAACATGTGTTTAATTGATTTTAAAAGTCAAGTTAGAAGGATTAACTTTTGTTTGCGAACAAGTTTAGAATTAACTAAACTATGTTCTAGTGATTACAAGTTTAAACCTTCGAATAAGATAGCTTTATATGTATGAATCGAATGATGTTATGAACATCATTACTACCTCAAGTTTTCTGGATAAAGCTACTAGAAATGAGAAAAATGGATCTAGCTTCAAAGGATCCTTGGATGGCTTGAAAGTTCTTGAAGCAGAATCATGACACGAAAACAAGTTCAAGTAAGATTTCCACTAGAAATAAGATTGTTATAGTTATAGAAATTGAATCAAAGTTTTAATATGAGTATTACCTTGTATTATAAAGATATCTTACTGTAAATAAGAAAGATTTCTTGAGGTTGGATGATCACTCTACAAGATTGGAAGTAAGCTAGCAAACATGGAAGTATTCTTGATTTTATGAAACTAGAACTTGTAGAATTTATGAAGAACACTTAGAACTTGAGAGAGATCAATTAGATGAAGAAAATTGAAGAATGAAAGTATTTGTAGGTGTTTTTGGTCGTTGGTGTATGGATTAGATATAAAGGATATGTAATTTTGTATTCATGTAAATAAGTCATGAATGATTACTCATATTTTTATAATTTTATGAGATATTTCATGCTAGTTGCCAAATGATGGTTCCCACATGTGTTAGGTGACTCACATAGGCTGCTAAGAGCTGATCATTGGAGTGTATATACCAATAGTACATACATCTAAAAGCTGTGTATTGTACGAGTACGAATACGGGTGCATACGAGTAGAATTGTTGATGAAACTGAACGAGGATGTAATTGTAAGCATTTTTGTTAAGTAGAAGTATTTTGATAAGTGTCTTGAAGTCTTTCAAAAGTGTATGAATACATATTAAAACACTACATGTATATACATTTTAACTGAGTCGTTAAGTCATAGTTAGTCGTTACATGTAAGTGTTGTTTTGAAACCTTTAGGTTAACAATCTTGTTAAATGTTGTTAACCCATTATTTATTAAATCAAATGAGATGTTAAATTATTACATTATCATGATATCATGATGTATTAATGTATCTTAATATGATATATATACATTAAATGTCATTACAACGATAATCGTTACATATATGTCTCGTTTCAAAATCATTAAGTTAGTAGTCTTGTTTTTACATATATAGTTCATTGCTAATATACTTAATGATATGTTTACTTATCATAATATCATGTTAACTATATATATATATATATATATATATATATATATATATATATATATATATATATATATATATATATATATATATATATATATATATATATATATATATATATATATATAGTTTTTACAAGTTTTAACGTTCGTGAATCGCCGGTCAACTTGGGTGGTCAATTGTCTATATGAAACCTATTTCAATTAATCAAGTCTTAACAAGTTTGATTGCTTAACATGTTGGAAACACTTAATCATGTAAATAACAATTTCATTTAATATATATATATATATATATATATATATATATAAACATGGAAAAGTTCGGGTCACTACAGTACCTACCCATTAAATAAATTCCGTCCCAAAATTTTAAGCAGTTGGAGGTGTTGACGTATCTTATGGAAATAAATGCGGGTATTTCTTCTTCATCTGATCTTCTCGTTCCCAGGTGAACTCGGGCCCTCTACGAGCATTCCATCGAACCTTAACAATTGGTATCTTGTTTTGCTTAAGTCTTTTAACCTCACGATCTATTATTTCGACGGGTTCTTCGATGATTTGAAGTTTTTCGTTGATTTGGATTTCATCTAACGGAATAGTGAGATCTTCTTTAGCAAAACATTTCTTTAAATTCGAGACGTGGAAAGTGTTATGTACAGCCGCGAGTTGTTGAGGTAACTCAAGTCGGTAAGCTACTGGTCCGACACGATCAATAATCTTGAATGGTCCAATATACCTTGGATTTAATTTCCCTCGTTTACCAAATCGAACAACACCTTTCCAAGGTGCAACCTTAAGCATGACCATCTCTCCAATTTCAAATTCTATATCTTTTCTTTTAATGTCGGCGTAGCTCTTTTGTTGACTTTGGGCGGTTTTCAAACGTTGTTGAATTTGGATGATCTTCTCGGTAGTTTCTTGTATTATCTCTGGACCCGTAACCTGTCTATCCCCCACTTCACTCCAATAAATTGGAGACCTGCACTTTCTACCATAAAGTGCTTCAAACGGCGCCATCTCAATGCTTGGATGATAGTTGTTGTTGTAGGAAAATTCTGCTAACGGTAGATGTCGATCCCAACTGTTTCCGAAATCAATAACACATGCTTGTAGCATGTCTTCAAGCATTTGTATCGTCCTTTCACTCTTCCCATCAGTTTGTGGATGATAGGCAGTACTCATGTCTAGACGAGTTCCTAATGCTTGCTGTAATGTCTGCCAGAATCTTGAAATAAATCTGCCATCCCTATCATAGATAATAGAGATTGGTATTCCATGTCTGGAGACGACTTCCTTCAAATACAGTCGTGCTAACTTCTCCATCTTGTCATCTTCTCTTATTGGCAAGAAGTGTGCTGATTTGGTGAGACGATCAACTATTACCCAAATAGTATCAAAACCACTTGCAGTTCTTAGCAATTTAGTGATGAAATCCATGGTAATGTTTTCCCATTTCCATTCCAGGATTTTAGGTTGTTGCAGTAGACCTGATGGATTCTGATGTTCAGCTTTGACCTTAGAACACTTCAAACATTCTCCTACATATTTAGCAATATCGGCTTTCATACCTGGCTACCAAAAATGTTTCTTAAGATCCTTGTACATCTTCCCCGTTCCAGGATGTATTGAGTATCTGGTTTTATGAGCTTCTCTAAGTACCATTTCTCTCATATCTCCAAATTTTGGTACCCAAATTCTTTCAGCCCTATGCCGGGTTCCGTCTTCCCGAATATTAAGATGCTTCTCCGATCCTTTGGATATTTCACCCTTTAAATTTCCCTCTTTTAAAACTCCTTGTTGCGCCTCCTTTATTTAAGTAGTAAGGTTAGTGTGAATCATTATATTCATAGATTTTACTCGAATGGGTTTTCTGTCCTTTCTGCTCAAGGCGTCGGCTACCACATTTGCCTTCCCCGGGTGGTAATGAATCTCAAAGTTGTAATCATTCAACAACTCAATCCACCTACGCTGCCTCATATTCAGTTGTTTCTAATTAAATATGTGTTGAAGACTTTTGTGGTCGGTATATATAATACTTTTGACCCCATATAAATAGTGCCTCCAAGTATTTAATGCAAAAACAACCGCGCCTAATCCCAAATCATGCGTCGTATAATTTTGTTCGTGAATCTTTAATTGTCTAGATGCATAAGCAATCACCTTCGTTCGTTGCATTAATACACAACCGAGACCTTGCTTTGATGCATCACAATAAATCACAAGATCATCATTCCCTTCAAGCAATGACAATATAGGTGCCGTAGTTAGCTTTTTATTTAATAATTGAAACGCCTTCTCTTGTTCATCCTTCCATTCAAATTTCTTCCCTTTATGCGTTAATGCAGTCAAGGGTTTTGCTATTTTGGAGAAATCTTGGATGAATCTTCTGTAGTAACCAGCCAATCCTAAAAATTGACGTATATGCTTCGGAGTTTTTGGGGTTTCCCACTTTTCAACGGTTTCGATCTTTGCCGAGTCCACCTGGATACCTTCTTTGTTCACTATGTGACCGAGAAATTGAACTTCTTCCAACCAAAATGCACACTTTGAAAACTTAGCGTACAGTTTTTCTTTCCTCAATACTTCTAGCACTTTTATCAAATGTTCTTCGTGCTCTTGATCATTCTTTGAGTAAATAAGTATGTCGTCGATGAAAACAATGACAAACTTGTCAAGATATAGCCCACACACTCGGTTCATAAGGTCCATGAACACAGCTGGTGCGTTAGTCAATCCAAACGGCATAACCATAAACTCGTAATGACCATAACGCGTCCTAAAAGCAGTTTTTGGAATATCATCCTCCTTTACTCGCATTTGATGATATCCAGAACGTAAATCGATCTTCGAATAAATCAACGAGCCTTGTAGTTGATCAAATAAGTCGTCAATTCTCGGCAGTGAATAACGGTTTTTGATGGTAAGTTTGTTCAACTCTCTGTAGTCAATACACAACCTAAATGTACCATCCTTCTTCTTGAAAAACAAAACAGGAGCTCCCCATGGTGATGTGCTTGGTCGAGTGAAACCACGTTCTAATAGTTCTTGCAGTTGACTTTGCAGTTCTTTCATCTCGCTGGGTGCGAGTCTATAAGGAGCACGAGCTATTGGTGCAGCTCCTGGTATAAGATCTATTTGAAATTCAACAGATTGATGTGGAGGTAGTCCCGGTAATTCTTTCGAAAATACATCAGGAAATTCTTTTGCGACGGGAATATCATTGATGCTCTTTTCTTCAGTTTGTACTTTCTCGACGTGTGCTAGAACAACATATCAACCTTTTCTTATCAGTTTTTGTGCCTTCAAATTACTAATAAGATGTAGCTTCGTGTTGCCTTTTTCTCCGTACACCATTAAGGGTTCTCCTTCTTCTCGTACAATGCGAATTGCATTTTTATAACATACGATCTCTGCTTTCACCCTCTTCAACCAGTCCATGCCAAATATTACATCAAAAATCCCTAACTCTACTGGCATATATAATCTGCTGAAATTAATTTACCGTTTGCTAATTCGAGTAAAAATTTACTATCCAACAGCGTCAATGGACAACTTAATTTAGCACAAAAATCTCTACTCATATAGCTTCTATCCGCACCCGAATCAAATAAAACGTAAGCAGATTTATTATCAATAAGAAATGTACCCGTAACAAGCTCCGGGTTTTCCTGTGCCTCTGCCGCATTAATATTGAAAACTCTTCCGTGACCTTGTCCATTCGTCTTCTCCTGGTTTGGGCAATTTCTAATAATGTGGCCCTATTTTCCACATTTATAACAAACTACATTGGCATAACTCGCTCCAACACTACTTGCTTCACCATTACTCGTTCTGACTCCATTTGTTCCTTTCGTTCTGTTAACCCCTGGTCCGTAGACCTCACACCTCACCGTGCTATGACCATTTCTTTTACACTTGTTGCAAAATTTGGTGCAGAACCCCGAGTGATACTTTTCACACCTTTGGCATAGCTGCTTCTGATTGTTGTTGTTGTTGCAGTTGTTATTGTTGTTGGGATGATTTTTGTAGTTGTTGTTGTTGTTGTTGTTGTTGTTGTTGTTGTTGTTGTTGTTGTTGTTGTTGTTGTTGTTGTTGGGCCATTTGTTGTAGTTGCGATTGATGTTGCGATTGTTGGGATAGTTGTTGCGATTATTGTTGTAATTGATGTTGTTGTTGTATTGGTGATTCTTATCACCGTTTTCCTCCCACTTTCTTTTGACTTGCTTCACATTGGCCTCTTCAGCCATATGTTCTTTAATTCTTTCCTCAATCTGGTTCACTAGTTTGTGAGCCATTCTACATGCCTGTTGTATGGAGGCGGGCTCGTGTGAACTTATATCTTCTTGGATTCTTTCCGGTAATCCTTTCACAAATGCGTCGATCTTCTCTTCCTCATCTTTGAACGCTCTCGGACACAATAGGCACAATTCTGTGAATCGTCTTTCGTACGTGGTAATATCAAATCCTTGGGTTCGTAACCCTCTAAGTTCTATCTTGAGCTTATTGACCTTGGTTCTGGGACGGTACTTCTCATTCATCAAGTGCTTGAATGCTGACCACGGTAGTGCGTAAGCATCATCTTGTCCCACTTCCTCTAGATAGGTATTCCACCATGTTAATGCAGTACCTGTGAAGGTATGTGTAGCGTACTTCACTTTGTCCTCTTCAGTACACTTACTTATGGCAAACACCGATTCGACCTTCTCGGTCCACCGTTTCAATCCGATTGGTCCTTCGGTTCCATCAAATTTCAAAGGTTTGCAGGCAGTGAATTCTTTGTAGGTGCATCCTACACGATTTCTTGGCCGTTAGCTGCATTGCTAGATTTGGAGTTATTGTTGGTATGTAGCGCAGCCTGTACTGCGGCTATGTTTGCAGCAAGAAAGGTACGAAATTTCTCTTCGCTCATATTCATGGTTTGTCGAGTAGTCCGTGCCATTTCCTTCAAATAGTCAAATGAAACAAGTTAATCATACAGAATATTAAGAGTATTCAATAGTATCTCGTAGCATAATATGAACTCATTTATAAAAGCTTTTTCTTCATATTAGCGTTTTATAAGTTTAAATTCGGGTAGTACCTACCCGTTAAGTTCATACTTAGTAGCTAATATACAATTCAACTACTACAATTCTATATGAAAAACTGATTATAATAATATTTCGCATTCAAACTTTTACACAATATTTTACAAACTTACAATACCGCTTATTTTACATATAGCATGAAATATAGCACACAATAACTTTGATACAAGATAGTTGTGAAGATAATTCTAGCTAGTACACAAGTCGTTCAGCAAAGGTAATAAAGACACGTAATTCATACGTCCAGAAACAAGTCATGCATTCTGGTTTTACTAGGATTACTTCCCATCCTTGGTCTTGTGGAACATAACCGTTATGGCCGTTGATAAGACAGCGTGTTGTAATGTCGTCAAAGGGATGAGGGTTACGTAATGTCCAACAGTCCCGTAACAATCTAAAAACCTCATTTCTTACCCCAATTACCGACTCCGTCACTTGTGGGAACGTTTTGTTTAATAGTTGTAGCCCGATGTTCTTGTTCTCACTTTAGTGAGAAGCGAACATTACTAACCCGTAAGCATAACATGCTTCTTTATGTTGCATGTTAGCCGCTTTTTCTAAATCACGAAGTCCTATATTCGGATATATTGAGTCAAAATAATTTCTTAACCCGTTACGTAACATAGCATTTGGGTTCCTCGCAATATATGCGTCAAAGTAAACACATCGTAACTTATGGATTTCCCAATGTGATATCCCCCATCTTTTGAACGAAAGCCTTTTATAAACCAAGGCATTCTTGGAACGTTCTTCGAATGTCTTACAAACTGATCTCGCCTTAAATAGTTGTGCCGAGGAATTCTGACCGACTCTAGACAAGATTTCATCAATCATGTCTCCGGGTAGGTCTCTTAAAATATTGGGTTGTCTATCCATTTTGTGTTTTTAAACTGTAAAATAGACAAGAGTTAGATTCATAAAAAAAAATACTTATTAATACAAGCAATTTTTACATATATCATAAAGCATAAGCACACTATATTACATATATTACACCACACAAATACAACTATCTTATTCCGACTCGCTCATTTCTTCTTCTTCGGTTTTGGTTCATTTTGCCAATTTTCTAGGGATATATGATGTTCCCCTAATACGAGCCGTCGTTTTCCACATTGGTTTAGAAAAACCTGGTGGTTTAGAGGTTCTCGGGTTATTGTCACAACTTAAGAAATACGGGTGTTGACGATACATATAAAGTTCATCGGGTTTGGAATCAAATTTCTCTATTTTTATGCCCTTTCTCTTATTGTTCTCTTTTGCCTTATTAAATTGTGTTGGGGTAATTTCTATAACATCATCGGAATCCTTGACGGGATCCGATTCATCGGAGAATTGGTAATCCTCCCAATACTTTGCTTCCTTGGCGGAAACACCATTGACCATAATTAACTTTGGTCGGTTGGTTGAGGATTTTCTTCTACTTAACCGTTTTATTATTTCCCCCACTGGTTCTATTTCTTCTTCCGGTTCCGATTCTTCTTCCGGTTCCGATTCTTCTTCCGGTTCCGACTCTTCTTTCGGTTCCTCTTCGGGAACTTGTAAATCAGTCCACGAATCATTCCAATTTACATTTGACTCTTCATTATTATTAGGTGAGTCAATGGGACTTGTTCTAGAGGTAGACATCTATCACATAATATCAAACAAATTAAGAGATTAATATATCACATAATATTCACATGTTAAAAATATATAGTTTCCAACAAAATTTGTTAAGCAATCATTTTTCAAGTAAACACGGTCGAAGTCCAGACTCACTAATGCATCCTAACAAACTCGATAAGACACACTAATGCAAAATTCTGGTTCTCTAAGACCAACGCTCGGATACCAACTGAAATGTCCCGTTCATATTGATTATAAACGTTCCATATTAATTGATTTCGTTGCGAGGTTTTGACCTCTATATGAGACGTTTTTCAAAGACTGCATTCATTTTTAAAACAACCATAACCTTTATTTTATCAATAAAGGTTTCAAAAGCATTACGTAGATTATCAAATAATGATAATCTAAAATATACTGTTTACACACGACCATTACATAATGGTTTACAATAGAAATATATTACATCGACATATGTTTCTTAAATGCAGTTTTTACACAATATCATACAAACATGGACTCCAAATCTTGTCCTTATTTTAGTATGCAACAGCGGAAGCTCTTAGTATTCACCTGAGAATAAACATGCTTTAAACGTCAACAAAAATGTTGGTGAGTTATAGGTTTAACCTATATATATATCAAATCGTAACAATAGACCACAAGATTTCATATTTCAATACACATCCCATACATAGAGATAAAAATCATTCATATGGTGAACACCTGGTAACCGACATTAACAAGATGCATATATAAGAATATCCCCATCATTCCGGGACACCTTTCGGATATGATATAAATTTCAAAGTACTAAAGCATCCGGTACTTTGGATGGGGTTTGTTAGGCCCAATAGATCTATCTTTTGGATTCGCGTCAATTAGGGTGTCCGTTCCCTAATTCTTAGATTACCAGACTTAATAAAAAGGGGCATATTCGATTTCGATAATTCAACCATAGAATGTAGTTTCACGTACTTGTGTCTATTTTGTAAATCATTTATAAAACCTGCATGTATTCTCATCCCAAAAATATTAGATTTTAAAAGTGGGACTATAACTCACTTTCACATATTTTTACTTCGTCGGGAAGTAAGACTTGGCCACTGGTCCATTCACGAACCTATAACAAATATGTACATATATATCAAAGTATATTCAAAATATATTTATAACACTTTTAATACATTTTGATGTTTTAAGTTTATTAAGTTAGCTGTCCTCGTTAGTAACCTACAACTAGTTGTCCAACGTTAGATGTACAGAAAAAAATTGATATATATTATCTTGAATCAATCCACGACCTAGTGTATACACGTCTCAGGCTAGATCACAACTCAAAGTATATATATTTTTAGAATCAACCTCAACCCTGTATAGCTAACTCCCACATTACTGCATATAGAGTGTCTATGGTTGTTCCAAATAATATATAAACATGGGTCGATATGATATGTCAAAACATTTGCATACGTGTCTATGGTATCCCAAGATTACATAATATATTAGAATACATGTATAATACAATATAAGTTAGCTAGGATATGATTAATATAGATTTGTTACCAATTTTCACGTTGCTACAACAAGAAAAATTATCCAATCTTGTTTTACCCATAACTTCTTCATTTTAAATCCGTTTTGAGTGAATCAAATTGATATGGTTTCATATTGAAATCTACTTTATGAATCTAAACAGAAAAAGTATAGGTTTATAGTCCGAAATATAAGTTACAAGTCATTTTTGTAAAGGTAGTCATTTCAGTCGAAAGAACGACGTCTAGATGACCATTTTAGAAAACATACTTCCACTTTAAGTTTAATCATGATTTTTGGATATAGTTTCATGTTCATAAGAAAAATCATTTTCCCAGAAGAACAACTTTTAAATCAAATTTTATCATAGTTTTTAATTAACTAACCCAAAACAGCCCGCGGTGTTACTACGACGGCGTATGTCCGATTTTACAGTGTTCTTCGTGTTTCCAGGTTTTAAATCATTAAGTTAGCATATCATATAGATATAGAAGATGTGTTTAGTTGATTTTAAAAGTAAAGTTAGAAGGATTAACTTTTGTTTGCGAACAAGTTTAGAATTAATTAAACTATGTTCTAGTGATTATAAGTTTAAACCTTCGAATAAGATAACTTTATATGTATGAATCGAATGATGTTATGAACATCATTACCACCTCAAGTTTTCTGGATAAAGCTACTGGAAATGAGAAAAATGGATCTAGCTTCAAAGGATCCTTGGATGGCTTGAAAGTTCTTGAAGCAGAATCATGACACGAAAACAAGTTCAAGTAAGATTTCCACTAGAAATAAGATTGTTATAGTTATAGAAATTGAATCAAAGTTTGAATATGAGTATTACCTTGTATTAGAAAGATATCTTACTGTAAATAAAAAAGATTTCTTGAGGTTGGATGATCAATCTACAAGATTGGAAGTAAGCTAGCAAACTTGGAAGTATTCTTGATTTTATGAAACTAGAACTTGTAGAATTTATGAAGAACACTTAGAACTTGAGAGAGATCAATTAGATGAAGAAAATTGAAGAATAAAAGTGTTTGTAGGTGTTTTTGGTCGTTGGTGTATGGATTAGATATAAAGGATATGTAATTTTGTTTTCATGTAAATAAGTCATGAATGATTACTCATATTTTTGTAATTTTATGAGATATTTCATGCTAGTTGCCAAATGATGGTTCCCACATGTGTTAGGTGAATCAAATGGGCTGCTAAGAGCTCATCATTGGAGTGTATATACCAATAGTACATACATCTAAAAGCTGTGTATTGTACGAGTACAAATACGGGTGCATACGAGTAGAATTGTTGATGAAAATGAACGAGGATGTAATTGTAAGCATTTTTGTTAAGTAGAAGTATTTTGATAAGTGTCTTGAAGTCTTTCAAAAGTGTATGAATACATATTAAAACACTACATGTATATACATTTTAACTGAGTCGTTAAGTCATCGTTAGTCGTTACATGTAAGTGTTGTTTTGAAACCTTTAGGTTAACGATCTTGTTAAATGTTGTTAACCCATTGTTTATTAAATCAAATGAGATGTTAAATTATTACATTATCATGATATCATGATGTATTAATATATCTTAATATGATATATATATACATTAAATGTCATTACAATGATAATTGTTACATATATGTCTCGTTTTAAAATCATTAAGTTAGTAGTCTTGTTTTTACATATATAGTTCATTGCTAATATACTTAATGATATGTTTACTTATCATAATATCATGTTAACTATATATATATATCCATATATATGTCATCATATAGTTTTTAAAAGTTTTAACTTTCGTGAATCGCCGGTCAACTTGGGTGGTCAATTGTCTATATGAAACCTATTTCAATTAATCAAGTCTTAACAAGTTTGATTGCTTAACATGTTGGAAACACTTAATCATGTAAATAACAATTTTATTTAATATATATATATAAACATGGAAAAGTTCGGGTCACTACAGTTAGCAGTAGTAGGAAACATACATGTTGCAAAAGGATTGAAAACGGAAGGGGTTTGAAGTAATTTGGGTTGTTCTCGACCCGGAAATAGAAACAGACAAGAAGGATGAAAGGTAGTGACTTGGGTGTTGTTTGGTTATCAGGAAGACAGAAGGTAACGGCATAGTAGTAGCTGTAGCAGTCGACTTTGTGGTTTACAGTAGTAAAAAGGCTGTAGTTGTGATGGTTATAGCTTGTGGGTTTTCTCAAACTTAAGGGTTGTTGTGTAGGGTTTGGTGATAGTCGTGGATTGGTATTAAGGTGGTGATGAAGGTGGTGTTGTGAGTTTGCTTGTTTGTTTATCGAGTTGAAGCAATAACAAAGGTGGTGGTGATTATTTGTTCACGAAGAAGAGTTAGAGAGAGAGAGGAGAGAGATGGAGAAAGGTGGTAAAGGTTTGGCCGATGGTGGCGGGTTTTGGTAATAGTTCTTGAAGGTAAGGTTAATAGTTTCACGATGATGGTTGTGAGGTGTCATGAAGGTGATCAAATGAAGAAAGTGGTGAGGTGTTTATTCAGAAGATGGCATGAATGTTATATATCATTGAAGGAGTCAACAACAATATTCGAGTTAGGGAGAAACAACCAAGAAAAATAAAGCAGATCGTGACCTGTAACAAATTCGTACATTTTTCTGTTACTGATTTCTATTCAAATTTGTTTTATAGTGAAATTGAAATCGACAAAGAAACTTGAGCAGAAGAAAAGTGATAATAATTGTAAGTGAAAATAGTAATAATGTACTGAATGATTTTCTTTTATGTTTTTAATTTTTCTTATTTTCTTTCCAAGTTGTAGTAAACCAATGCAATATATAATATCTTGTGAATCGAATATTTGAAGCAGTATAATAGTTTGTTATCTAGTGACGATGGTCGACCAGGAATCTATAATCAGATAAAGAAGGACAGAAATAAAAATAAAATATAAAACTTGATTGGTACGTGAAACAGAATTGATCCTTTTTCTGATTCTTTTGGTTTCTCGTTTTTGAATTTCAGTCAGTAGAAAGTTATATGAAGTGAAAGGGAGCTTTAGTACAGCTACAAGATTCTTTTAACATTTTGTTTTGTAGTTTGATTGAGTTGACAGTCGACAGAAGTATTCGAATCAGGAGAAGAAACAAAATAGAAATTTAAAAGCAAATTGAGACATGTAACAAAATCTGATAGGATCAAATCAGATAGGAACAAATCAGATAAAGTTTTGATTGCTACTTGCAACTGATTCTGATTCTAAATCCATAATTATTATTTTTATTTTTATAAATAATATTAATAATTAATAATTATAATTATATTAATAATAATATAAATACTAATAATAATAATATTAATAAAAGTAATAATAATCATAATATGATGATATTAATAATAACAATAATAATGATCTTAATAAGTTTAATAATAATTAATAATGATAATAATAATAAAATGATAATAATAATATTATTAATGATACTAATAATATTAATTATAATATTATTAATATTTATTAATGATAATAATAATATTAGTAATAATAATATAACTTCTATTTATTTCTGTATGTATACACATTTATTTACAATTAAGGGTTCGTGAATCGTCGGGAATGGTCGAAGTTAAATGAATGAAATAAAACAGTTCAAAAATTTTGAGACTCAACATAACAGACTTTTCTTATCGTCTCAAAAATATTAAATCGTATCGAGAGTTTGGTTTAAAATTAGGCAAAAATTTCCGAGTCATTACAGTACCTACCCGTTAAATAAATTTCGTCCCAAAATTTGAGTGGTGACAGTTGGAATTGAAATCAGGAATGTTTCTGTGCCAGATCTGAACTCAAATTCCTAATAGAAAGATTTTAGTCATCTATGAATATTTTATTGAAGAAGAATGATAAGATTTCTTCGAGTTTGATACGCAGATAGTTTTATAAATCCATTCTCAGGTCGGGTTCAGTTTCTTGATAAATTCGAATCAAGTAACATAGTTCATGGTGAATACAAGTCGAGTAACACGGTTCGTGGTGATGGTAAGGTTGATCAAGCATTACCCTTATCACGTTCCATTAGAACTTCTGCATGACTTACTGTAATATAATTACGTTGATCAAGTGTCATTATATTACATTAACTCATGCTTTCATTCCAATATTACTCAAGAATATCCAAGGATTTAAAACTTCTAGGGTTTCACTAGAATTTAGAAATCAAAACTGTTTTCAATATGATATACTGAGGATTGAATGAAGGCGAAGATAATTTACGAATGTGAATGATATAGGGATTCCTTTAGGATGTTGAGGATATTTATATTGAAAGAAAATATAACGATATCAAGGATTATCGAAGATATTTATAATGAAGAAAGAATATTTCAATCTTTTTTCGAGTTTTTCCAACGTACCATCCTTTTATTGTCAAACTTTTGACCATTAAGACCATCTATAGCTTTTGCTGCTTCATCAGCATTCTCAAATCTGAATCATTGGTTATCATTTTGAGGTGTGTTCAAGAGTTTGAAGAGTTTGAACGAAGGTTGTAAATCGTCAAGATACAAATGATGTTTAAGATGGACTCAAGTGGCAAACTCGAAGAAATGTTTAGTCTAATATGTTATAATCAATATTTTAATACTTTTTAATTGTCCAATGTTAGTAGTCCAATAGTTTAACCAAGACTAGTATATTATAAGGAAATAGTCATAACGGATATAGGAACAATTAGCTAGGATATTGTTAGCGTGGATTCTTAACAAAATTTTACATACATAATTAGTTTGTTTCTAATAAATTTTATTTTGTCCAATATTTTCTTCATTATGCCACTTGTCAAATCTTGACTTGGATTCTGATCGGTCAAAATTTGAATATGAAATTGAATTGGAATGAAAATGGTTATTCGTGGATAAACGGATACGTATATATATGTGGTTGTAAGTAGGAAAGTAAATGACTGTTGAATCAGATTTGAAGAATGTACTGTGTAACTTATTAATGTGAAATTTAAATATTCCTAGGGTATTACCTACCCGTTAAAATATTTTCACCATTAACAGTTTGTACAACAGAATTTTTAATTACAATCTTTATGAAAAAATATATATACATATATATTTTCTTCAGATGTAATCATGGATTTAATGAATCAATATAATATTAAACTCATTTGATTTACCGTTAGAACTAGAATACATAATCTCTAAAACATTAGAGATTACATTATCGTCATGAAGAACGAAGAAAATGATGTAGAACGATACGGAGGACGAAGATAATCGATGTAGAACAAGATATAGAACGAAGATTATGCTCGAGGTATAGAATGAGATGTTAAGGTGTGTGTTGTTGAAACTTGGGTTGTTGGTGGTATTGTTGGTGCTGGTGATGTTGCTGAAGTTGGTAAGTTTTGCACCATATTCTCCAACTTGATTATTCAAGCGCGAAGCTCATTAACTTGTTCCATTATTCCGGGATGATTGTCAGTCAGAACGAGCGGATGAATTAGGTTTAGATTTGTAGATAGAATATAATCGTGACGAGCTACCCTAGAAATGAGGCTGAAAATGGTGCTTCGGACTAGTTCGCCGGTAAGTGATTCAGGTTCTTCGCTAAGAGGTGAATTCGGTTGGTGGAAAGGATTTTCTTCTTCGCATTTCCATTGATTAAGTCGACTACAAACCCGTCTCCAATTCATCCAAAATAGATGATGGCTAATTGGTTGATTCATTCTGGTTACACTGCTTTCGGAGCTCGAGTGGAAATCCATATCGGAATCCGAGGAACTTGAACTGGTTGCAGAATTCATCTTACACGGTTACATAAAGGATTTTCGATATGAAATGATTTTCGGATATCGGATGATATTCTAATTACATAAAATACCTAATACCTATATATAGTACAGAAGATCCCATAGATTACATAGGAAATTAAGGAAACGTGTCAGACAAGGTCCAATGTGATGGGATATGAATTTGTCTGTACATTATCTATGCAATAATTGCAATAAGACGTGTCGAGACTGAAAATGATAAGTAGATATTTTTCGACAAGGAATGATATGCAAAACTTTTGATATGCAGACTAGGTTCAAGTCCAGACTTATTAATGTATCCTAACAACTACTAGGTCGAAGTCCAGACTCATTAATGCATCCTAACAACTACTAGTTAGACACACTAATGCACGACCTGGTTCGCTAAGACCACTGCTTTGATACCACCTGTAGTGACCTGTCCTAATCCATCCGGATGAAGTCTTCAACATTTGTTACCATTGTGAGGTACTGAACTCTATATGCCATGAACGACTCCAAGTAATATATCTAAAATGAGCAAATGCACAGCGGAAGATTTCTTTCATACCTGAGAATAAACATGCTTTAAAGTGTCAACCAAAAGGTTGGTGAGTTCATAAGTTTATCATAAAACAATAAAATTCATCATTTTGATCGACCACAACATTTAAATGTTGCATGGTACAAATGGGACCGAATCCTATACCCACCTGTAATGTACATGCGATATCTTTTAAATACAGTACACCTTTCTCGTGTGCAAAATCATTTTTCATAAATCTTAGTAACCGTACACATATCTCGTGCACAAAATATCATACACATAACCTGTGTATAAAAATCATTCTCTCGATACATAACATTCACTTTGCTTTCATAGCTTGGCTTGGTAACCGACCTTAACATGTAATGCGCATCAATAATATCCCCAAAAATAGAACATCTCGTCTGTATAATATATAAACTTCGAAGTACACCACGCCCATTAGCTCTTCCGTCTAGTAAACATTCTGGGTGGGGGTGTTAAACCCGGTAGCTACCTTTAGGATTCGCGTGAATTAGGGCCATACCCGATTCTAATTCTTAGGTTACCAAGCAATAATAATCAGGGGAAAAATATTCACAACAATTAGTGGTAATTATCACGTCCAACTAATTCAATAATAATCCACAGAACTTCTGTCTGCATAATAATTCATTCGAGGAATGTTTTGCTTGTGTCTATCTCGTCAAACATTTATAAAAGCATTTCATGTATTCGTAGTTCAAAGTATATTTCAAAAGCATTTAATAAAGCAGTTATAAAAAGCAGCTCATGTATTCTCAGTCCCAAAAATGTAAAGAGTAAAAGGGAATCAAATGAACTCACAATACTATATTTTGTAGTAAAAATATGCATACGACGATACTGAACAATGCAAGGTTGGCCTTGGATTCACGAATCTCAAAGAAGTAACCCTTAAAAAAAATGCCCAAGTCCGGGTTTGAACCCGCGACGTCCCGCTAACCCGAAATCAATCCTAATCATTACGCCATTTGTGCTTTTCTGAAATAATCACCATCTTAATTTCTTTTAATCCTTTTCTGTCACTTCTTCTTCTTCCTAAAATTTAACCAATTTCTCCATAATTATAACATCATCATAATCATAGCATTACTCCATCTTCACCATCATCATCTATTATCACGATATCATTATCATTATCGACATACTCATCATCATATCTAATCAACATTACATGATCAGTTTTCATTACTTCGTTGCCTTCCTTAACCATCATCATAATCATCAATTTAAATGATGGACTTGCAACTTCATGGTCCAAAATCAAAAGACTATGTCTCGGCCCAAAAACACAATATAACTTGGCCCAACAGGAAATCCTATTTTGTAAATTTGTTAACATCATATACGGCCCAAATTATGACACCAAAATCATAATGGACTGAATTCCTTATATGTCAGATAATACTTCATATAAATAATTAAGTATGATCATATGTAATACCTTCTCCTTTACAGCTCATCAGTGACTAACTACTTTGTTCCGAATGTATGTTTAATCAAAAGGACCGAAGTATTATATGTTTGCAGACTAGGCAAAAATCCCTTTTACTTTGTATGTTGCCCCCACACCCCAATCATCAATCAATAAAGAAGAAGAGAAGGAAAAAAATCGTTGTATCCTCCATATACATCATTACAACACTTTCATTACCCCCACTCCCATGACATCTTCCATCATGTAAACACTTTATTAAATCAAGTGGCTATATGCTTTAGAAGTTGTCGGTCATAAAGAGAAAAAAAATGATGCGTAATATTAATTTGTAAAAATATCATCCTCTTTTCATTCCTTTAACAATGTTAGTCATCTTCGTTTAACAACCATGAAAAAACATAATTGCAATTAACAGTGTGCAGTTTAGCAATAATTGTGGTGAGGATTGTCATTGAGGTGGTGAAGTGATGGTGGTTCGTGGTTTGTATCAAGTGGAAATGGTGGTGTAGTTTAGTGTATGACAGAAAAACAGAAATAGGCTAAGGTGTAGCAGCCCAACAAGCAACCTGTCCACGGCCCAAAAAGGAAAAGAAACTTGTCCAAAAATCGAATTAAATGTCCAATATTGACTCGTGATATTAGAAGGTTAATTGCGAATGGGAACCAACTTGTGGGGACTTTGATTTGTCATAAATCCACTACTAATCTTGGACATTATTTCAATGATCATCATTAAAAAAAATATATACAACGAAACGTTATGACCCCCTTCTTGTCGGCCATGAAGTGGTGTTTTGTTCCACTAGCATATTTGGAATTGCTTTATCTATATATGTATCTATCTTATATTCAAGTTAGCTGTGAACCTATCCTATTCTCCCCTTTCGTTTAATTTTTCAATAAAAGAAATATAGTTAGCAGTAGTAGGAAACATACATGTTGCAGAAGGAAGGAAAACGGAAGGGGTTTGAAGTAATTTGGGTTGTTCTCGACCCGGAAATAGAAACAGAAAAGAAGGAAGAAAGGTAGTGACTTGGGTGTTGTTTGGTTATCGGGAAGACAGAAGGTAAAGGCATAGTAGCAGCTGTAGCAGTCGACTTTGTGGTTTACAGAAGTAAAAAGGCTGTAGTTGTGATGGTTGTAGCTTGTGGGTTTTCTCGAACTTAAGGGTTGTTGTGTAGGGTTTGGTGATAGTTGTGGGTTGGCATTAAGGTGGTGATGAAGGTGGTGTTGTGAGTTTGATTGTTTATTTATCGAGTTGAAGCAATAGCAAAGGTGGTGGTGATAATTTATTTACGAAGAAGAGTTAGAGAGAGAGGAGAGAGATGGAGAAAGGTGGTGAAGGTTTGGCCGATGGTGGCGGGTTTTGGTAATAGTTCTTGAAGGTAAGGTTAATGGTTTCACGATGATGGTTGTGAGGTGTCATGAAGGTGATCAAATGAAGAAAGTGGTGAGGTGTTTATTCAGAAGATGGCATGAATGTTATATATCATTGAAGGAGTCGACAACAATATTCGAGTCAGGGAGAAACAACCAAGAAAAATAAAGCAGATCGTGACCTGTAACAAATTCGTACATTTTTCTGTTACTGATTTCTATCCAAATTTGTTTTATAATGAAATTGAAATCGCAGAGAAACTTGAGCAGAAGAAAAGTGATAATAATTGTAAGCGATAATTGTAATAATGTATTGAATGATTTTCTTTTATGTTTTTAATTTTTCTTCTTTTCTTTACGAGTTGCATTAAACCAATGCAATATATAATGTCTTGTGAATCGAATATTTGATGCAGTATAATAGTTTGTTATCTAGTGATGATGGTCGACCAGGAATCTATAATCAGAGAAAGAAGGACAGAAATAAAAATAAAATATAAAACTTGATTGGTACGTGAAACAGAATTGATCCTTTTTCTGATTCTTTTGCTTTCTTGTTCTTGAATTTCAGTTAGTAGAAAGTTATATGAAGTGAAAGGGAGCTTTAGTACAGCTACAAGATTCGTTTAACATTTTGTTTGTAGTTTGATTGAGTCGACAGTCGACAGAAGTATTCGAATCAGGAGAAGAAACAAAATAGAAATTTAAAAGCAGATTGAGACTTGTAACAAAATCAGATAGGAACAATCAGATAGGAACAAATTAGATAAAGTTTTGATTGCTACTTGCAACTGATTCTGATTCTAAATCCATAATTATTATTTTTATTTTTATAAATAATATTAATAATTAATAATTATAATTATATTAATAATAATATAAATACTAATAATAATATTAATAAAAGTAATAATAATCATAATATGATGATATTAATAATAACAATAATAATGATCTTAATAAGTTTAATAATAATTAATAATGATAATAATAATAAAATGATAATAATAATATTATTAATGATACTAATAATATTAATTATAATATTATTAATATTTATTAATGATAATAATAATATTAGTAATAATAATAATATAACAACTTCTATTTATTTCTGTATGTATACACATTTGTTTACAATTAAGGGTTCGTGAATCGTCAGGAATGGTCGAAGTTAAATGAATGAAATAAAACAGTTCAAAAATTTTAAGACTCAACATAATAGACTTTTCTTATCGTGTCAAAAAATATTAAATCGTATCGAGAGTTTGGTTTAAAATTAGTCGAAAATTTCCGGGTCATTACAGTACCTACCCGTTAAAGAAATTTCGTCCCGAAATTTGAGTGGTGATAGTTGGAATTGAAATCAGGAATGTTTCTGTGCCAGATCTGAACTCAAATTCCTAATAGAAATATTTTAGTCGTCTATGAATATTTTATTGAAGAAGAATGATAAGATTTCTTCGAGTTTGATACGCAGATAGTTTTATAAATCCCTTCTATGGGTCGGGTTCGGTTTCTTGATAAATTCGAATCAAGTAACATAGTTCATGGTGAATACAAGTCGAGTAACACGGTTCGTGATGATGGTAAGGTTGATCAAGCATTACCATCATCACGTTCCATTAGAACTTCCGCATGACTTACTGTAATATAATTACGTTGATCAAGTGTCATTATATTACATTAACTCATGCTTTCTTTCCAATATTACTGAAGAATATCCAAGGATTTAAAACTTCTAGGGTTTCACTAGAATTTAGAAATCAAAACAGTTTTCAATATGATATACTGAGGATTGAATGAAGGCGAAGATAATTTACGAATGTGAATGATATAGGGATTCCTTCAGGATGTTGAGGATATTTATAATGAAGGAAAATATAATGATATCAAGGATTATTGAAGATATTTATAATGAAGAAAGAAGATTTCAATCTTTTTTCGAGTTTTTCCAACGTACCATCCTTTTATTGTCAAACTTTTGACCATTAAGACCATTTATAGCTTCTGCTGCTTCATCAGCATTCTCAAATCTGAATTATTGGTTATCATTTTGAGGTGTGTTCAAGAGTTTGAAGAGTTTGAACGAAGGTTGTAAATCGTCAAGATACAAATGATGTTTAAGATGGACTCAAGTGGAAAACTCGAAGAAATGTTTAGTTTAATATGTTATAATCAATATTTTAATACTTTTTAATTGTCCAATGTTAGTAGTCCAATAGTTTAACCAAGACTAGTATATTATAAGGAAATAGTCATAACGGATATAGGAACAGTTAGCTAGGATATTGTTAGCGTGGATTCTTAACAAAATTTTACATACATAATTAGTTTGTTTCTAATATATTTTATTTTGTCCAATGTTTTCTTCATTATGCCACTTGTCAAATCTTGACTTGGATTCTGATCGGTCAAAATTCGAATATGAAATTGAATTGGAATGAAAATGGTTATTCGCCTAAATCCTTTAGACCATGCTCTGATACCACTTGTAACAACCCAAACCAATAACCAACCGATTATGCGAAACAAAATTTTTTTTATTATTTCAGAAGAGTGCGCCACGCGCACCACCTCGGGGTGCGCAGCGCGCACAGGCCCATTTCATTTCTGTTCGTTTTTGTCAATTTTCAAATAAAGATCTCCCACTTCCCGACATATTTAGACGAAACGCTTTTCACAACATGATATAATAGTTAAAACTCACACGATTCAATAATAAAATAAGTTTTACAAAACCGGGACCACATATGCCGTAATACGAGTTTCGTACAAAAGTTTGAGTTTCGATCACACTAGTTTAAATTCCAAACGACACTATGAGCATATTGTTTGGGGTTAAACTACCCAAATATCAGTCAAACTCCAAAAGCTATAACATCCAAAAGCGTCCCCTAACAAACAAGCGGGATCTCTAATCCATACGAATGCCCTTACCCTTCTCCGCCGGAGCCTATAAAAAGATAAATAACGAGAGGGAAAGAAAAGCTTAGTGAGTGCAACAATTATACATACACATATATAACCCATCTATTTGCATTCGCACCCACCAAATACCTCATACGAGAATATAACTCAAATAGCATGTCGTCTTACTCATAATGCTAACAACTCGTACACTATCACAACATCACATTAGCATATACTCAAAAATATATATATATATATATATATATATATATATATATATATATATATATATATATATATATATATATATATATATATATATATATATATATATATATATATATATATATATATATATATATATATATAGCATGCTTGTATAATGTTCAACAACATAATATGGTTAACCATAACGCTATGGTGCTACTGGCACGTGGTTCACACCATACGCATTTGAGTCTCACTCTTTTATAGTGCTACCGGCACGTGGTTCACACTTTGGCGCTACCGGCATGTGGTTCACGCCTCATTTTATAGTGCTACCGGCTTGTGGTTCACACTTGATGCTACCTGCTTGTGGTTCACATCTCATTTTATAGTGCTACCGGCTCTTGGTTCACACTTTATTTTATAGTGCAACCGGCTCGTGGTTCACACTTGTTTATAGTGCTACCGACACGTGGTTCACACTTGATGCTACCGGCACGTGGTTCACATCATAATACCCGTCACATATATGTTATGGTACTACCGGCACGTGCTTTATACCATAACATTCACAAATAAATACGCCATATACACGTACGCATAATTATTCCACTCACCTTAAAGATTTGGTGATGGTTTTATCCTTCCGCAAGCTTCAAAGCCAAATACCTAATGCAATAAGTACTTGATCAACAAACAAACTTGTTGGACTAAATACCAACACTTCACTCATGTGCATTTAATGACTTAATGCATTAAATGCCCCATTTTCATCAAAACCGCCCCTTAAGGGTCAACACCATCATTAATCACTTAAAAGCTAGTGATTAAGGTCCATCAACACTAACTAACACACAATTAGGGTATTTCATACCCATCTTTCCCAACTAGGTCAATTATTACACACTTGACCATTTTAAAACCAACACACCCATTTCGGGTTATCCACTAACCCAATGACACCCATTTACATTAATAACTAGGTGTTCTAGTAATTAGCTAACCAATTATGACTCTTAAACACCAAATAACCCTTTGAAACCCTAGGTTTGTCATTCTTGAGTCCTCATGACTCAATCTTACCCAAGAATACCCAAAATCACCAAATATAGATTTTATGTTCTTATTTTAACCAAACCCTAACCCATATATAAATCAAAGTAAGGAAATCAAAGTTAGAACATACCACTACAACCAAAACGTAGCTAGTGGCTAGATGAACAACACGCGCTTTGACCCGTAATCAACTTAATCCTCCTTGATTTGAGCTTTCTCTCTCTCAAATGGGTTTCTCACTCTAGAACTTTTATTTGGAGAGATGAAGTGGTTGGTGATAATGTTAAGTGTGTTTCAACCACCAAACAACTGGCCACTAAAGTCCCAAACTCGTCCTTATGTGATTTTACCAAAAATCCCTTCCAAATATCCAATTAAATGAAACAGAATCTGCCAGCTGGAAAGGGTGCGCGGTGCACTCCCTTACATGTGCGCGGTGCGCACAGTGGTCTGAACGGGCTCTGGTCACAGTTTAATGACACACAGCTTCCCACACTTCAAGTACCTTATTTACACTTATGTACAATAAATATTAGGGTCTTACACCAATGCTTGGTGTAATGTCTTTGGGACATCATACCATAACGCGCGAATCAAACTTGCAAAATGACGCTGATCAAGACAAAAAATAAACCCTGACACAAGCTGAGATTCCGGTATGTCAGGTATCTTTTGACACTCAATTGTGTAGCGTTTCATGAAATTTCTTAGTGACTCATTCTGATGCATTGTTATTTCATGTGCATCAAGATGCGACAGCGTACAACTTCTTAAACTTTGATATTGCATCACAAACTTTGCCCTTAAACCAAGAAAACTGGTAATACTCCTTGGTGGCAAACTAGCAAACCATTCTCTCGCCATTTTCTGCAGTATCATTGGAAACATATGGCACGCAGTTTCATCTTCCCAATGCTACAATCTCAAAATGACTTCAAACATGGTAAGAAAATCTTCTGGATCAGTTGTGCCATCATAAACACCGATAGATGGAATTCCCAAGTTTCTTGGTAATGGATATTCTACAATTCGAGGGATAAAACACTGGGTTGACTCTGCCATTACTGGCGATTTGATAGCTTCATCTCCCGTAATCATAGCAAACAAATTGTCTACAGTCGTTGAACGGATGGCGGGCTGCGCTAATTTCTGCTTATACCTTGATGGTGCTGTTTTAGTCAAAATCCCATCAAGCAACTTGCCTGCCATTTATTCATTCATAAAAAACTGCTCTTCTTCTTCCCCATAATCCCATTCATTGTCTATAAAACTTTCATCATTGCGTTCCTGCTCAGTATCATCAATCAAAATATTCAACTGATTAAATAGTTTGAACACTTGTGGCTTTGAAATTGACTTTCCTTTGTTGGTCTGTTTCACATTCACATCAGCTGTTCTCTTGAAAGAAACATTATGTGTTCCTCGCCTGGCTTTCCAAATTCCCCCACTAGAACTTTCCATCAATGATTTCTTTAATCGTGGTATATTTTCATGCCCATGCTCTTTTGTTGCACCAGTGTGCAATTGATCTCCTTCTTCGGTTGAAGTTTCTTCAAGAGTTAGCTGATCGACTGATATATTCTCAATGATGTTCTCATTGATTGGTTTGAGTGTTGCTTTTGCTGAGGTTGTTTCAGCTGCCTTCATGCTCTTGGTATTTTTGCTGGTCTTTGAGACGGATGGCGTCATATGTTGGTACGCTTTTTCGTGTAGCGGTAGTAAGGTACCAGTGCAATACAATAGCTACTTAGCGTTGGACGTATGTTGCCAAATGATGTTTACCCTCGAGAAATAATCTCTGCATACCCAGAACACGGATAGGCGATCCGTAGGGTGGCTTTAATCAGTCTGGGGATCAATCTGTTATTGATCCGTTTAGCATGTTGTTGCTAAGTGGCTAATGTGCATTTAGAGTGAGAAAGAACTGTGAGAGAGAGAAAGTGTACTTTTCTCTGACTGAAGTTCAGATGTTCGATGTGGTGACCCAAGGGGTCTATTTATAGGAGTAGAATGTCCAAAATTCTAGGGAAACACATGTCAATCGCTGATTAATTCTGTTATGCAAAAAAGACGGAACCGACTTTGATGCGGTTGACGTGGCCGCATGCTGTTCACGCGCTTAGTATAAGGGCTTAAGCATAGAAGCTGCCTGCAGGTCTTACGCTTGACACTAGGCGGCCTGCTGTACGCTGGGCGGCAAATGCTAAAATCTGTCAGATAATGTTATTTTTTGTGCTCTCTAATCCATTTTTCAATATAAAAATGGTGTTTTTATGTGTGTATCCCCTAGGGTATACCATTATCCGGCGAAAAAGATGGGAAAAAAAGTTGACCCTTTTTTTATGGCTTTTACCGTTTTTTTCCGTCTCACCCATTTTTGACCTTTTTTTTGCGTTGCTGACCCTTTTTATGCGTTGACCGTCTTTTTTCAGTTTCAAGGCCCGTTGCAATGATACTAAGGAAAATCCATTGCGGCGGCCATTATATATATATATATATATATATATATATATATATATATATATATATATATATATATACTAGGTTTTATAGCCAGTGTGTTGCACGGGTGCATAAAAAACCGTACAAAAATCGTAACATATATCATTCAGGTACTTAAATAGTGATAGTGATACTAAATAAAAAATAGGGAAAATGTAAGAATTACCAATGACATCAATCATAAATTATAATCGCACAAACTAATTTGTTATTGAAAGGTTTAAACAAAACTAATCTTTATACGTTAAAAATTGGTTAGTCTTGATGTAACAACCCGACTTTTTCGACTTGATTTCGTGCTTTGTGCTTTCACGAAACTGCGTATTTGTGCGTACTGAGCTATATTATACTCTGGGATCTTACTACATGTGGATTACTTTCATTTACATGTGAAAATGTGCCTTTAAGTACGTAGGTTACTTAACTTGTTCCCCGGAATCCTTTACGACCGTTAGTGTCACTTGACGTTTAGAATGAACTATGTACTGTGTACACGTTTAACTTTGATCATAATAGGAATATTATGACTACGAAATACTAATTGTTATTTTATAATAACAATTACTTGGGTTTTTGGATGCTTAATGACGCTTAGTAATTTATTAGAACACACTAGTTAGTCTTCATGGACTTTCTACCTTGTTAGACTTTAGCCCACCTTACACTAGCTAGTGAACTATTGAATTAGCCCAATTTTAATAAGTTAGTGACCCATATTAATGTAAGACAAATTCCCATTTATTAGAGGGAACATACTAGCATTTTTGTTAACCATTATCTTTAATGTTGCATGAGATCCTAACATAAGCACTAACTTTAGACAACCATTAACTAAAAAGCAAAAAGGTGTCCCCCTTGTCCCCCCAATACCTACAACCACCATTGATATGACCGAAACGGACGGTTTTATTTCGCGCGATGTCGTTAGGTCAAGGCGCGTTAGGGCCGGCCACCAAGAGGGGGGACACTTGTTTTAAATTTATATATAGCGGGGCCTAAATTATACTACTCCTTATTATGAGTAAGGGAAGTATGACCTAGAGTCGTATTTTTGAGATATCAGTAGAATCGAACCTATATCTAAAACATAAGATAATTATAAAGTGCAGGAGTAGTTGGTGATTACCTAATTTTGGGTTTTCTAGATTAAAGTAAAGTAAATACGATAAAATTTGTAACTCAGATAAGGCTAAAACAAGTGCATGCTATGATTTCATCGGTTACTTTGCCGGTATTATGGAATGCTGGCTCATGGATAGGCAGTGACCTTGTATTTACTACACTAGTCCTAAACGCCCCTGTCATAAGACATATCACTGGGTAATGCGCTAGGCTTGAAGATTCTGAATAGACAGCAACGTCCCTTACCCCCGACGCTCGTACAGTCTAACTACAGGCATACACATTCAAACGGATCATCCAATTGAGCGACTCGGTTGGGTGACGTATTAACATTCCGAAATGGTCTAAACTTTCTTAAGTATAATAGAATACATGGTTTTCCATATCCGAGAGACGTGATGGGTCGCAATGCTTTCGTTAATGATTGGTTTAGAAGATAGTTAGGCCCTTAAAAGAGTTTAACCATAAAGAACACCATGGCCAAGTCAAGCTGACTTCCAGGAAATGTTCGGTTATCCTAACGGTCCAATCCTTTATGTGTTCGAACAAACAGTTCCTTAATTAACTAAGAATCCCTCAAGCGGGGTGCAATGCTTGAGACCGCGTTATGGTGAAGTGTACTAGTCAATACTAACTGTGTTCCATGGCCTTACTTAGCAGAGGTACAACTTACAACAACCGTTCCGCTTTAGCGTGCACGTACGAAGTTTATATGCTTGGTGACTATACTAGCAAGGTCTAGGACCGACAATGTACTAGGGGTCTAGTCAGATGTTTCACTACGAAAGAGTCCTCAGTTGGAATACAAAGCTCGGTGGACTTACTACAACTGGTGTGCCTTAGTCAAACTCACGTTGTATCCGACAGACTTATCTTACCAATGGGTGACACAGATAGTGTACTCTGAATCGGGGTTCACGACTTCCCAATAACAGAGCCAATAACTACGTTCTATTAGTTGGAAAAGCGATTGAGTTCAAAGCATAATCGGAAAGCATTTTGACAACATACACAAGCCATAATATAATTTCGGCATTATAACTGATTACGTCATAACATACACTAAAGATAACTACTCACTAATCATGGCAACAATATCGCAAAGCACAATAATGAAAGACATTATAAAAAGACAAGGGATAGAATTACCAGTAGATTAAACGAGTTCTGAATACAAAAGTGACAACTTCAGGACTCTAGACCACTCCTAATACAATCTTCGGCGTTCTTCTCCGGGTACTAGGTTTCCCGCACGGAGTCGAAGACCTTGAAAGTATGACTAATATTGTATAAGAGAGAGAAAGAAGTTAATTGAAGTGTGTGTTGAAAATGAATGACAAGTGCCCTCTAAATAAGCTTGATTTTTGCCTGCAAACAGCTGGCAGGCCGTTTGGCCAGCCCGTTTGCTGAGGCAGCCCATTTGCTGAGACCGTTTGATGTGGTTGTTTAGCAGGCCATTTTTCACATTGGCAGGCCATTTGGCAAGCCGTTTGGCAAGCCGTTTGGCCTCCTGATTCCCTGGATCGTAACTTGATTTCTTGTCTCTCACCGTTTTCGCTCTAGAATCTTCGTTTTAGCTCCGATTCTCTTGATTCTTTTTGCATCCTCTTTGTAATTACTTGTTCTTCAATTCTAACCGACGAAGTTGGAATTTTGCTGATAAAGTTCGAATCTTTCTTGTTTTTGGGCCTTAATACCGTGGTGAAAACGTGACTTTTTAGCCGATATCAAATATCCCGCACTTAGACTTTGCTTGTCCTCAAGCAAACTTCTCGTTTTTACTTCAAAAAATCTTTTCGGAGTTTCTTTTCTAATAGCCTAAGTGGTTTGCTTTTTATTATAAGAGCGAAAGATAAGGTGAGTCATCTATGTTAGGGTTGAAACTATCTCTGCAAGCATGCGAGGAGGTTACATGACTTAGGCTAGCTTTCACGGGTCACTCCAATCACTCAAGTGTTTAGGGTTCCCTATAGATCTAAGAAATGAATTTCACTCATAGCCTGTCATGTTGTACTCATCGGCATAGGCTTGATAAAGACTCAAATCCATGCTACTAATGGGAAAACGGTAGTAACCATAGCTTCTAGGCCATTTGTCAGTGATGGAACAGAATTTTGGAGTGGTGGTGAAGTTGTTTTAAGGGGTGAAAAGGGTAACATAGTCTCAAAAGACTTTTATTTTGGAAAACTTTAGATAGATAGGAGTGCTGGTATTTTTGAGAAGCACTTTTGAACTATACTTCTTTTTGAAGTGATAGGCGTTTGTGGTCAAGTTCTTCTTCGGCGTTTCTCTTTATAAGTTCTGCTCCTTTTATCAGAACTTTTTTTTTTTTTTGGAGATTTCATCTCGAGAAACTTTTTGTCGGTAGGCTTTTTCAAGACCTTTGCCATGATACTTGAGAAGTTTGTAGCATCGGGTTTACGGAAGGAATCTTATTTTCTGGATTTTCGATTGATAGTAAAGATGATGTGGATGAGGTAAAAGAAATGGAAGTGTGAGCGGGTTGTTTTTGACAAATGGCTAGCTCTTCTGATTATAACCGAATCACATTTCACAACTTGAAAATGCAGATCTAAAGAAAGTTCTGATTCCGAGCACAGACATCGGCACTCTCAACGGAAAATAGCGAAGCATTAAAGATGAATGCTGGTCTTATTTGGGTGCCTCACCTTAATCAATTTAGGTCGATAATGCCTAGTCATGCAATGCTCTTTTAGAGATTTGGTTCGTCCTAACAAGATTTTCACCTTACTTAAGCCTTATTTTTATTTACAAACGTTTCAGGTTTTCAAAAATACTTTTTCGAAAAGGCTTTCTTTTGTTAAAAATTTAAAATTTGGCTTAAAAACTTGTAATCTTTGTAATGGGTTATTTAAATATAGCATAAAAAGAATTATACCATCATCACACACTTAAACGAACATTGTCCTCAATGATCCTAGTGTATCCCACACTTAGGATTTTTAGTTGAAGATTTGAGATTATTCGTTTAGTGTTCATTTGGGTTGGAACCCCACACTTAGTGATAAGCTAGGATGTGGTATAGAAATTTGAGCTAGTAGCGGAAAGAAAAGGGTACCCCTGGCAGACATGGTTGCTTGTGACTAGCTTGCTGGCTTGGAGGTTTCAGTCTTTATTCATCGGCTCACTTGTCATCCTTTATTCTTCTACTCTACTTTATTGCACGGGTTGCCTCCCGAGAAGCGCTTTTATTTAAGGTCATTTGCTCGACCGTAGTGATGCTCTAAAAAGCAAACATTCCTCACTGATGGTTGTGATCTTGGTCTTCTCGAGGGAATGTGAGTCTTGGCGGGTAAATCCTGAGAAAGTGCCGGACCAATAGTGGTAGAAGATCCGGTACTTCTCTTGAAGATCTTCTGAATGATAAGTAGTGCGCAGTTTAGGCTCTTGATAAGTCTTGAAGTCTGATGAGAATATGATCTATGGCTCTGCTGGTTGACCCATAAATGTCAATCATAGAGGCAGTGCTGGTGGTGATTGTTTCTCTGATGGGATGCTCATTTCGGAGGTCTTCAAACAATGTTAGAAACTGTATCTTTAGAATCTCGAAGTCTTCGGAATGGTGATCTCCACAGTAAGAGTCTGTAGCTTTGCACAGATTTGTTAAAAGACGAAGCTAAAAAGAAGTGGACAGCAATCTTGATTCGAGCATTAATGTCACCGCCTTTGAGTATATCTCCCGACATCCAGCTTTAAATGTGAAGCTAGGATCTGTGGATTGGTGAAAGATACGTGATATCTGCTTCGTAACATAGGTGGCAATGTTGACTCGATCTGGTTCAAGATAAGAGAACGGATTGTTTCGCTTTACTTCCTTCGTAACAGCGTCTCGTAACTCTTTGATAATCTGATCAGCATGGTGATCAATTGTTACGTAAATCACTAGTATGTCTAGTGTGCTTTCGAAATTATCCCTTTCCAAGAGAGCGAAAAGGCCGTGAATGTCCTCGATCATTTGCAAATCAGAGTGATAAGTCGGGCGTCCGGTGGAAAGATCCATATGATTTCGGATGAGAGTCAGTCGTGCTCGTTGGTTTCGTGGGAACGGAAGTGCAGATCCTGCTAAGGCGTTGTAGACCTTAGAGTAAATGATCTTCTGATCTCGACAGAATCTTGTCTCAAGAATAGTGCGAACCACTGAATTGTGCTCTCGTTGCCTTTCTTCTTGGTAGATATGATCGTGAAGAGAATTGATAAAGTCTTGAATGCGTTCTTCTAGGATTTCAACATCATTGTCTTCTCTTCGGAGATAGAGGTTGTGTTCTTTTCGGATAGCCATAATTCGTTCTGTTAAGCGTAGCGAAAAATCAATGGTTGATTTTCAGATCGCTTTGAGAATATCTTCAAATTCATCGGTATCATTGATGAAAGTTATCATGTGTGCGTGTGTAGATATAACCGGAATCCGATCTGAAGAAGAGTCCGGCTCCCTTTGATCTGGTTCGGTTGGAGAGTGTGAGTTATTCAGAATGTCTTCGTGTTGCTCTACCTCGTCATCATCGGTGTATTTTTCTTCTGAGGATGCACCTGATGAACGGGTTTCTTCAGTATTCTGATTCTCCAGTTTGATACTTGCAGGATCAATTTCTATATCCATGACCTCAGCCTTGTCGGTCTTCTTCTTAAAGCGAATGAGTAAACTGTGATCTGCCGTCTCAAGCCTCATTATTTACTCATGACGCTCAATTCTTGGAGCGGGTATTGTCGCAGTTTCTTTTACGTCTTCCATTTCCTCTTCCTCTTCAGATTCCTCCTCTTCCTCTATTTCTTCGCTGGGATCCTCTTCTTCCATTTCTGGGTCGTCTACAGACTGTGATTCGACACCCATATCGATATCATCGGCTGGTGGTGAAGACTCGTCATCGGAAGTGATCCGTCTGGTGGAAATAGCAAACATCTCTGCCTGTCCAGAAAGATCGGTTGGTCGGTCAATTTTGAAGGTAAGCTCCCCCCATGTGATCGTAAGATCAAGGTTTGATTGTACACATCAATGACAGTCCTAGCCGTATTCATGAAAGGTCTTCCTAACACTATTGGTGTGTGTAGGTCTTCCTTGATATCCATTACTACGAAATCTGTAGGATACAAGAATTTGTCGACTTTCACCAAGACGTTCTCAACTATGCCCTTAGGATATCGAATTGTGTAATCGGCAAGTTGGATTGTCATTTTGGTTGGTGACAAGTCTCCTAACTCTAATCTCTTGTAGAGAGAGTAGGGGATTAGGTTGATACTTGCTCCTAAATCTGCTAGCGCATGAATGGTTCCAGATTGGTAGATTGAACACGGAAAAAAGAATCGGCACGTATATCCTAGCTTCGGTGGTAGAGAGTTCCTGAGTAATGCGGAGCATTCTTCACTCAGTGGAATTTTGGTAGAGTCTGGTATCCTCTCCTTTGTAGAGAGAAGCCTTCAGATGTATCTCTTCTGGTTGGGGACTTTGGACATAGTGTCCAGGAATCTTCTATCAAGTTTTAAGGAATCAAGCTTGGATGGTTCTTCTTGTAGCCTTCCAGGATAGGGTATACGAACTGGAGTTTCCGGTGTCAGCTTCTGAGTATATGTTGATTTGTTCTTAAGCCTGGCTGACCTTCTCCGTGGTTCTTCCTCTGGGATTACGGAATCCATTTGTTTTGCTTCTTCTATGTGGGGATTTTGGATAGTATTACTTGGCAATCTTCCATGCGGTCGGGTTTCAAGGCATTGTGATAACTGTCCGAGCTTCGTTTCCAGGCTTTTGAGCAGAGCCAATTGGTTTCTCATTAGTATCTCCATCTAATCTTGCCTGGCTGCAGTTCTCTGATTTAGCTGTTGTTGTCCTTGAATGAACTGAGTCAACTGATCATCAGCTCCGAGAGTGGGGTTAGTTGCTTTCGTAATCTGGGTGGTAGGGGAATTTTCCTCAACTGGGGTACCAGTGAGTGGAAGTGGTTGATCGTAGGTCAATTGAGATTGTTGGGTTGGGTAAGGTGGATAGCGATAGCGAAAAGGTTGATTGCTTCGGTGAAATTGATTAACCCTAGGTTGTTGATTGAATCCGGGATTTGGTGGACGAGCTGGGTATTGAATGTAACAGACCGAACCGTCGGGGTTTTTGTACTCAACTTGATATTCTTCAGTGGGTTGCGGGTTGGTACAATTTACACAAGCCTGAGCTTGGTTGACCTGTGATATGCGTAGAGGTGTATATGAAATAGCTTTATTTTTACTAGGAAATACTATTAAATACGATACAATTTTACACAAGATATTTATTTATTTATAGAATGGATATACCTAAACCTTGCTACAACACTTATAGGCAGTGTACCTAATCGTACAGTAGTGTAGTTTTTAGTAAGTCCGGTTCGTTCCACAGGGAAATCTTTTAAACAAAGCTTAACGCTATATTAGTTTTATTTTATAAAAATACAAATATATATAAGTAATATTATTATTATAAAAAGGGGGTTTTTACCGTTTAATGACCGGTTTGTCGATTTTTAAAACTTTAGTCGTAGTTAAAACCTAATGTAACATATTAAATAAATAAAAGACTTAATTTAAAGCGTAAAGTAAATAACGATAATGAAATTGCGATAAATAAAATTGCGATAAAACAAACTTGCGATAATTAAAAAGTACAATAATTAAAAGTGCAATTAAATACAATGACAATAAATAAAAGTGCGATAATTAAAAGTGCAACTAAATATGAAAATAAAGGAATTATGCTTATTTAAACTTCCGTAATGATGATGTTTGACGTGTTGATTTTTAGTTTATTCCCATGGGTTAATTGTCCTTTGTCCTGGATTATTTAATATGTCCGTCTGGTTTTTGTCCATAACAATCCATCAGTCATAAATATAAAGTGCGAGTGTCCTCGTCAAATTATCCTTATACCCGAAGTCAAATATTCTAACTAATTGGGGACTTAAACTGTAGCAAGGTCTTAATACTTTGTTTAATAATTACACCAGGTTATCGACTGCGTGTAATCCAAGGTTTTAATATTTTGTTATCAATTATGCCAAGTGTCCTTGTACATAATTTCACCCTTGTTTTAATAAGTCTAGTGACTATTAATCCATTCCCGTGTTCGGTTAAATGAACGATTATTCATACATATAAATATCCCGCCCATCGTGTCCGATCGAGTGTATATGGTTATTTATAGGGACGTCCAATTGTAAATCTTTATATTAAAATTAACAAACTATCATTTAGTTAAACAAATATAAAGCCCATTAACAGCACATAGTCTAATTTCCACAAGTGTCGTTCTTTTGTCCAAACCCCAATTATGGTACAAAACCCAATTACCCAATTTTAGTATTTAGCCCAACATCATGATTACTTCGGCTTAAATAAGCATAATAATAACTTAGCTACGAGACATTAAATTAAAAAGGTTGAACATAACTTACAATGATTAAAAATAACGTAGCGTTACACGGAAAGAATTTCGACTTACACCCTTACAATATTCGCTAACATACCCTTATTATTAGAAATTAAAATTAAAATTAAAATTATAATATAAATATATATATATATATATATATATATCGTATGTGAGATAGAGAGATGGATTGATATTATGATGCACCAAAGCTCGATTTTTATAAGCATGTGGGCTGGAAAAGAGCCTCATCCGATCGCATGGGCTTTGCCCTTCAAGGCCATGCGATCGCATGGCCAGCTGGGGAGGCTCAAAAGTCTTTAAAAATGTGGGCTGCTTATTTATTTATTATATAATATAATATATATAATTAAATTTAATTATATATATATATATATTATATTATATTCTTGTACTCCGTTAACTTGTAATTTTTAGTCCGTTGCGTCGAGCGTTGAGAGTTGACTCTGGTCCCGGTTCCAGATTTTCGAACGTCCTTGCGTATAATTTAATATCTTGTACTTTGCATTTCGCGTCTTGTACTCTTGTAATTTTGAGACGTTTCTTATCAATAATTGGAACCTCTTTGATTGTACTTTGTACTTTTGAGCTTTTTGGTCGTTTGCGTCTTCAATTCGTCGAATCTGTCTTTTGTCTTCACCTTTTATTATTTAAATGAATATCACTTGTAAATAGAACAATTGCAACTAAAAGCTTGTCTTTCTTGAGGGATAATGCTATGAAATATATGTTCATTTTTAGCATTATCAAATATTCCCACACTTGAGCGTTGCTTGTCCTCAAGCAATATAGTCTTGAAATATATTAGAATCACTTCTTTATTCTTCACACTTTGTACATCAGTGATTTCATTACGGCGGTATAAACAATGGTAGTAACGATATGGTTTACAGTCCCACATGACTATAAAATTTAGATCCATTAAGGAAATTGGATCTTTATGAAAACATTTGATCTTTTGAAAATTAAATCTAGCTTTTACCCTAGATAAGTTTTCCGGAATAACCCTTCACCGGTGTTTGCAAATTGTTTTTGTGGGTTTGGTGGGTTTCAGATTTGAAAATTTTAGCTCAAAAACTTGTGGTTTTGTGTCACCCACTTGCTAACCTTGTATTGGGAAAGCAACACGTCCAGTATACTTGCTCCATATATTACCTTTCGATAAACTACCGTCCGGTTGTAAAGGAAAGCGTTGAACAAGCAACTGTTAAGGCAATGTCCCCTGACATGCTTTTAATTATGGTCTATAACGTGTCGGACGCAATTACTATCCTTTTTAGGAGCAATAGTAAAGCTCACCCTTATAATTTTTTGGTCTGGCACAAGGTCCTGTCTTTGACCATGCTATGCAACCACCGTTCTTATGGTTGACACCCGATTTGGTTCAGGTGACCTAATGAATTCCAGGTGAATTCCTAGGATTTTACGTTCAATGGTAATGAACCCATTGAAAAATGGGTTTTCAGAAAACAAATCGGTTTGAGATTTTGATCAAAATATTTTCTCGTTCAAGCTCGAGTTTAGATATCATTGAATTCCATGAGTTTGAAATTCTCAATCTTTAAGGTCAATCTCAAGGATTGAGTAATATCAGTCTTAAAAGCTGATTTTTGATCTTTAAGGAGATTATCCTTTCTGGGGGTTTGATTCATTAGTCTTATCAAGCTAATTTGCACGGCGTCCTCCCCATTTCACAAGACAGATCCTCTCATGGATAGGATAAGTCTGACCACTTGGCGACCCTGTTTGATGCTGAGGTCCGTGGATTTCCTGCTTATTTTAGAGATGACTTTTCTAGGTTTTTCGTCAACCTACAGCTAGTCTGGACGACAACTTCATGACCTAAATCAAGAAGCGCGTTTCTTTTTCGGAAGACTTTACTTCCTTTTAATGATGGAATTGATTCATCGTGTAGATCCATCTTTTCTTTTAAATATATTACAGTAAATCGGGTAAAACTTTTTAGTTTAGTCTAAAGCAAAAGTATCTTTAATTATTTTTACAGAAATATGTGACATATGTTTAAAATAACTTGGTAAATTTCAAAATATTTTCTTTTATATGCCTTTTTATTGTCCTCTATTCCATTTTAAATGAATTCTAACATTTTGGTTTGTTTCTCAATTTATATCCTTTCCGAGGTAACAATAATTTCAGTGTTAACACCTAGTTTTATCATTCATAAATATGTATAAACATGATTTTGAGTTCATTTAATTGAAAATTTTGAAAAATTTTACTAGAAGTTGGTTGTCAGTATATAAGACTAGGGTTGTTCTTTGTTATCAGAGAGCACTAGATTCTAATACAACTACTACGTTACTAGTATTTTTAATGGTAACCAAGTGTTTAAGTTAAAAATTTTAAAAATTCGAAAGAATTTAACCCCTTCCCACACTTAAGATCTTGCAATGCCCTCATTTGCAAGAAATCAGTAACAATTTAAATTATTGAGGGTGATTAGCGTAGACAAATGATTAAATTTTACCAAAGTTTCCAAAATATTGCTTTTTGTTTGCTGAATGATAAATGGTGCACATCATTTGTTCATTCCGTCTGTTGGTACATCACATTTGTTTTTCGTTTTGTCGTCAAAACTAGCTTTTGCTGAACTTAATGCCAGTCTTTGAAAATGTGCTGTTTTACCCTGTTTTGTACAATCGACAATATACATACATACAAATATAAACATGCATGGCAATTTGAAATGGGACTTAATATCCCACTTTCAAATCCTAAATGTGAAATATTAGTACACAATAATAATAAAAATGATAAAAATTGCATAAATATATCCAATAACATAAGTTTAAACATGAAAAAGTAAAAAAGATAAAAATCATAAAAATAACCAATGGAACTAAATCAGTCTGGATAAGGGTTCCAGTTCATCTCGTCAGGTGGGTTCCATTGTTGGTTATAGGTGTTCTGATAGGCTTGGTTATAGTCATACCGGTTAAAGGGTGGTCGGATGTCGGGGTTGTGTGGCGGAAAATGAGCAGGTCGAGTAGGCACATAATTATTTAGTACCTGATATGATAGATGGCTCATGATTTGGTGCTGATGAACTAACCAGCTATCGTGTTGGCATCGCCTATAATCCTCGTATACTCGCTCGGAGTTCCACTGCTCGTACATACTATGTCTGGCCGCTCTCGTCATTGCTTCCTCATCTATACGAACGTGGACGTCAAGAATAGCATCTCGTAAGACATCCCTAATGTCTTCCGCCTCCTCCATTTCCTCGTCTGAGCCCCTTTCTACCTGTGGATGAGGGCCCTCATAGGGTACTGCCTGGTTGCGTCTACTTTTCAATACCTTAGCACCCACATAAACTTTCAATCCTAAAGGCTCAACCTGTTCTCTACAAAGCTGTAATGGACCCCCTTGGTTCCTATCAACACCTAAATACTCTCCAATGAGAGTAACAAAAGTACCTCCTCCTATTATACTCCCGTCCTGCATTCCTTCTACCATTTAAGATAAATAAAAACCAATACAGTAAGGGATATTGACAAAGCTTCTAGGATCCCGAATACACTTTAGGTAGAATAAATCATGTAAGGTTATTTTTTCTTTATTGTTACCTCTGTGTGTAATCGAGTTAGCCAAAAATCTATGAATGATACGAAGCTCGGCTATGTCAATATGTGTATAGGAGTGTCCTCCCGCTCGTGTAAAAACATCAAAATGTGACATACGCTTCCAAATGGCGTCAGCGTCAAAGTTGCTATCTACCCTTTCACCATAATGAATCAAATTTGTACAATCGGGTAGTAGCAACTCACCAGGAGTATATATCTGTAAGGCCCTGGCCATGTCCAGCATGGACATTCTGTACATCATACCGCCAAGGATAAACCTAAGAAATTGATAATGCTAAAAACGAACATATATTTCATAGCATTATTCCTCAAGAAAGACAAGCTTTTAGTTGCAATTGTTCTATTTACAAGTGATATTCGTTTAAATAATAAAAGGTGAAGACAAAAGACAGATTCGACGATTTGAAGACGCAAACGACCAAAAAGCTCAAAAGAACAAAAGACAATCAAAAAGGTTCCAATTATTGATAAGAAACGTCTCGAAATCACAAGAGTACAAGATTCAAAACGCAAAGTACAAGATATTAAATTGTACGCGAGGACGTTCGAAAATCCGGAACCGGGACCAGAGTCAACTCTTAACGCTCGACGCAACGGACTAAAAATTACAAGTTAACTATGTATATAAATATAATATAATATATAATTAATTATATTAATTATATATATATTATATATATATATTAAAAACCGTCGGCAGCAAGAAACTCCAAGGGTGTGAGCTGTAAATATATCTCCGCGACTCGCGGAGTTTTAAGGGCATTTTGCCGCGAGTCGCGGAGCCCCAATTTTCAACTCTGGCTATAAAGCCAACCGAATTCTGATCAAATTTCATATCTTATTTCATCTCTCTCTCAATATATACGTAATATATATATATAATTTATATTTTAATTTTAATTTTAATTCTAATAATAAGGGTATGTTAGCGAATGTTGTAAGGGTGTAAGTCGAAATTCTGTCCGTGTAACGCTACGCTATTTTTAATCATTGTAAGTTATGTTCAACCTTTTTACATTAATGTCTCGTAGCTAAGTTACTATTATGCTTATTTAAAACGAAGTAATCATGATGTTGGGCTAATTACTAAAATTGGGTAATTGGGCTTTGTACCATAATTGGGGTTTGGACAAAAGAACGACACTTGTGGAAACTAGACTATGGGGTAATAATGGGCTTTATATTTGTTTAACTAAATGAAAGTTTGTTAATGTTAATATAAAGATTTACAATTGGGCGTCCCTATAAATTACCATATACACTCGATCGGACACGATGGGCGGGGTATTTATATGTATGAATAATCGTTCATTTAACCGGACACGGGAATGGATTAATAGCCACTAGAATAATTAAAACAGGGGTGAAATTACATTCAAGGGTAATTGGTGTAATTGTTAACAAAGTAGTAAAACCTTGGTTTACACGCAGTCGATAACCTGGTGTATTCATTAAACAAAGTATTAAAACCTTGTTACAATTCGAATCCCCAATTAGTTGGAATATTTATCTTCGGGTATAATAATAATTTGACAAGGACACTTGCAATTTATATTTATGACTGATGGACTGTTATGGACAAAAACCAGACGGACATATTGAATAATCCAGGACAAAGGACAATTAACCCATGGGCATAAAACTAAAATCAACACGTCAAATATCATGATTACGGAAGTTTAAATAAGCATAATTCTTTTATTTCATATTTAATTTCCTTTATTTTATATTTAATTGCACTTCTAATTATCGCACTTTTATTTATTGTTATTTTATTTTATCGCACTTTTAATTATCGTACTTTTTAATTATCGCAATTTTATTTTATCGCATTTTTATTATTCGCAATTTCATTATCGTTATTTACTTTACGCTTTAATTTTAGTCTTGTATTTATATTTTACATTAGGTTTTAACTGCGACTAAAGTTTTAAAATCGACAAACCGGTCATTAAACGGTAAAAACCCCCCTTTATAATAATAATATTACTTATATATATATTTGTATTTTTATAAAAGTAAACTAATATAGCGTTGAGCTTTGTTTAAAGATTTCCCTGTGGAACGAACCGGACTTACTAAAAACTACACTACTGTACGATTAGGTACACTGCCTATAAGTGTTGTAGCAAGGTTTAAGTATATCCATTCTATAAATAAATAAATATCTTGTGTAAAATTGTATCGTATTTAATAGTGTTTTCCTAGTAAAATAATAACTATTTTATATACACCTCGCTTCACATCAAGTTATTTTTGGCGCCGCTGCCGGGGAAAAACTCTTAAACGCCGGAAGCGCAACGCTAATATAATATAAAAAAAAAAGATTTTTTTTGTCTACTTTTATTAAAATTCGTTTTGTAAAAATACGTTTTAAATATTCGAAAAATATAAAAAGAAAAACAAAAATATTAGTATTTTTAAGATTTTGTTAAATATTTAAGTTTTATAAGTTTCTTTATTTCTATTTTAGTTTATAAAAATATAAGTTTTATTTTAAAATCTTTTATTTATTTAAAAAACAGAAAACATAAAATAAAAAAAAAAAAAAATAAAGAAAACGCGTAAAAACTCAACCCTGTCAGCTGAATTTCTGAACCCCGCGACTCGCGGGGTTTTCTTCTTTATTTGCCGCGACTCGCGGAGGGTTTCTGACAGGCGACAGGAAGCCCTAAACCTGCATTAATTACGGTTAATATTAATTATTATTAATTATTAAACCTAATTATTATTATTATTATTATTAGTTTTAGTTTTAGTTTTATTTTTACTTTTTATTTAATTTGTTGTATTTAGTTTTAATTAGTTTTTATTAAATTGTAAAATTAATAGTTTAAAAAAAAAAAATAATATAAAAATAATATTTTTTGTACTTTTTACAACTTTTTGTATATTTTTATATTTTGTCCCTTTTTAATCGTTGTAGCGTAATATTTGTATTTTTTAGCTCATATTTAATTTTAAACTTAGTTTTTGCTATAGTTATTTTTACTCCTATATTTTTAGGCTTTGCCGTAGAATTCCTTAAGTGCTTTTTCTTTAGACTAAGATTTAGGTGCTTTAGAATTTTGCGACACCTTTTTAAGTTTTAGTTTCTTTTTAAGTTATTTCCATTTGGGATTTAGTTTCTCCTGTAAGCTTTAATATTTTTAGACACCTTTTACTATGTACCAATTATCATTCCAATTAGTAATATCAATTTGCGATTATAATTTTAAGTTAGTTGTAGTAATAAGGTTAAATTAGTTAAGTATTTTTAAGTTTTTATAAGTTTCTTTTATTTTTCCGTCACCTTTTATTTTTCAAACATTTTTCTTTTTCGACCTTTTGCGACGAACTCTTTGTCTTTCTTATTTCTCGCCATTCTAGTTTTTAGGACTTAGAATTTTATTCTACTTCTTATCTAAATTTCTTAAAATTACGAAAATTTATTTTAAGTGGTTAAATTAATAGACATCAAAATTTTCTGGTTCGTAGTAATAGTTGGATTTGTACGTGGACCGGGTTATTGGAGCCAAACAGTCCTCAATTATATTGAGACCAAACGAATCCTGCCCCTCTGCTGCATCTTTTGGCTATTCGAAACGTGGGCAAAATCAGAAAAGTCTATTGATTGGATAACTTATTATAATTTTTCTTTCCTTTTTAAAAACTAATAGGATATTCTGTGAATGCACCGAGCAAGACGTTCATCACCTTTTGTACGTTCACCACCTGTAACTCGATCAAGACATCGTTTAACAAATATAACCGCCGTTGATTTTTCTTTAGAATCGTCATCCAGTCGACCAAGTACTTCAGTTCAAATTTCCGATAATCCATTTTTTGAACCCAACCTCACAATTGAGAATCCAGAAAATATTCAGGAACGGTTCATAGATCCTGAACCATTAAACTTTCCTCCGGAACCACCAATCATTCAAACAGAGATTGTTGAGGAACGAACCATTAAATCTGAAGCATCTAGTGATACCGATTCAACAAATTCAATTATGGAGAATCTGGAACCTTTAAGTATGGAAGACCGAATGAGAGCTAAACGCACTGGCCAAGGTCACGCAATTACTCATCCAGACATTAATGCGCCAGATTATGAAATCAAAGGACAAATTTTACACATGGTGACTAATCAATGCCAGTTTAGTGGTGCGCCGAAGGAAGATCCAAATGAACATCTACGTACCTTTAATAGGATCTGCACAATATTTAAAATACGAGAAGTGGAGGATGAACGGATATATCTCATGTTATTTCCCTGGACTTTAAAGGGAGAAGCCAAAGATTGGTTGGAATCGTTACCTGAAGGGGCGATCGATACATGGGATGTTTTAATTGACAAATTTCTTAAACAATTCTTTCCTGCATCTAAAGCCGTAAGACTTCAAGCAGAAATTGTTACGTTCACACAGAAACCAAATGAAACTCTATATGAGGCGTGGACAAGATATGGAAAGTTGTTAAGAGGATGTCCGCAACATGGTTTAGACACCTGTCAAATAGTACAAATATTCTACCAAGGATGCGACATCACTACAAGGAAAGACATAGATATAGCAGCTGGTGGTTCTATTATGAAGAAAACCGAAACTGATGCTTACAAAATTATTGATAACACTGCTTCCCACTCACATGAGTGGCACCAAGAAAAAGATATCATTAGATCATCTAAAGCAGCTAGAGCCGATTCTAGCCATGACTTAGATTCCATTTCCGCAAAGATAGATGCTGTGGAGAGACGAATGGAAAAGATGACTAAAGATATTCATGCTATACGAATTAGTTGTGAGCAGTGTGGAGGACCACATTTGACAAAAGATTGTCTCAGTATTGAATTAACAATGGAACAAAGAGAGAATATTTCATACATAAACCAAAGGCCTGGAAATAATTATCAGAATAATTATCAACCGCCAAGACCGATTTACAATCAAAACCAGAATTATAACCGAAATATTCCATACAATAACCAACAAGGTCCTAGCAATCAACAAGTATCCAATAATACTTACAATCAGCAAAGACCGAATTTTCAAAACAAACCACCACAACAAACCGATGATAAAAAGCCGAATTTAGAAGATATGATGACGAAGCTAGTTGAAACTCAAACGCAGTTTTTCACATCTCAAAAACAAACAAATGAACAAAATGCTCAAGCATTTAGAAATCAACAAGCTTCTATTCAAAATCTGGAACAAGAAGTGAGTAACCTAGCAAGGTTAATAGGTGAAAGAAAACCGGGAAGTCTACCAAGCGATACAAACGCTAACCCCCGGAATGAAACAGCTAAAGCTATTACCACAAGAAGTGGTACAACACTTAAACCACCTGAAATACCTGTAACTTCTGATGAAACTATTCCTACTCCACAAGAACCACAACCTGATCAAGATAAGGAAAAAGAACCGGTAGTTGAAAAGGTTAATGAAGATAACACAGTTAAGGATAAACCTTATGTTAAACCATACCAACCACCACTTCCTTATCCGAGTAAAATGAAGAAAGAAAAACTTGAAGCCGAGCAATCCAAATTCTTGGATATGTTTAAACAGATAAATGTAAATCTTCCTTTCATTGATGTGATTTCAGGAATGCCAAGATATGCTAAATTCTTGAAAGATCTAATCACGAATAGAAAGAAAATGGAAGAACTCTCGGCTGTTACTATGAATGCTAATTGTTCAGCAGTGCTGTTGAATAAGATACCAGAAAAATTATCTGATCCAGGAAGTTTCACAATTCCATGTTTTCTGGGTAGTCTTAGTTCAATAGAAGCATTGGCAGACTTAGGTGCTAGTATAAATCTAATGCCGTATTCACTATACGCTAAACTAGACCTTGGAGAATTAAAACCAACCAGAATAAGCATACAACTAGCCGATAGATCAATAAAATATCCTAGAGGGATAATGGAGAACATGCTAGTTAAAGTTGGTACTTTAGTATTTCCAGTAGATTTTGTTGTTTTGGACATGGAAGAAGATTCTCAAGTTCCTCTCATATTAGGAAGACCATTCTTAAACACGGCTAAAGCAATGATAGACGTGTTCGGTAAGAAACTGACCCTAAGTATAGAGGATGAGAGTGTTACCTTTTCAGTTGATAGAGCAATGCAACAACCACAATCTGCAGATGATACATGTTATTATATTCAAACTATAGATGCACATGCAGAATTATTAGAAGAATTTCCAGAATTACAAGGAACAGGAGAATGTTCTTTAGGAGAAGGTAATGAACCAATTGATGAAGCTGAAATGTTAGCTACACTTATAGCTAATGGATATGAACCAACAACAGAAGAAATTCAAATGCTAAAAGAAGAAGACAGATATCGATATAAATCATCGATAGAAGAACCTCCGAAATTAGAGTTAAAGCCACTTCCAAACCATTTGGAATACGCTTATTTACATGGTGAATCTGAATTACCTGTAATAATATCGTCTTCTCTTACTGAAAATGAGAAATCACAACTCATTTCTGTGTTGAAAGCTCATAAACCAGCCATTGCATGGAAGATTCATGATATTAAAGGAATAAGTCCTTCGTATTGCACACATAAAATCCTTATGGAAGAAGGTCATAAAACGTATGTGCAACGCCAACGAAGACTAAATCCTAATATGCAAGATGTAGTTAAGAAAGAGATTATTAAACTGCTAGATGCAGGTTTAATTTACCCAATTTCTGATAGTCCATGGGTAAGCCCAGTTCAATGCGTGCCTAAGAAGGGTGGCATGACTGTCATTACAAATGAGAAAAATGAGCTTATTCCTACTAGGACTGTAACAGGATGGCGTGTATGTATTGATTATAGAAAATTAAATGACGCCACCAGAAAAGATCACTTTCCCTTACCTTTCATAGATCAAATGTTGGAAAGATTAGCCGGAAATAGTTACTATTGTTTTCTAGATGGATTTTCCGGATATTTTCAAATTCCAATAGCACCCGAAGATCAAGAGAAAACCACATTCACGTGCCCTTATGGTACTTTTGCTTACAAACGCATGCCATTTGGACTTTGTAACGCCCCTGCAACCTTTCAAAGGTATATGATGGCGATTTTTCATGACATGATAGAAGAATGCATGGAAGTATTCATGGATGACTTTTCAGTCTTCGGTGATACATTTAAATCATGTCTAGTTAATCTGGAACGAATGCTAATTAGATACGAAAAATCAAATCTAGTACTTAATTGGGAGAAATGCCATTTCATGGTTAAAGAAGGCATCGTTCTTGGACATAAAATTTCAAAAGAAGGAATTGAAGTGGATAGAGCTAAAGTAGATGTAATTGCTAAACTTCCACATCCCACCAATGTTAGAGGAGTTAGGAGTTTTCTAGGGCATGCCGGTTTTTACCGACGTTTCATAAAAGATTTTTCTAAAATTGCCACTCCTATGAATAAACTCCTAGAAAAGGATGCGCCATTCATCTTTTCAGATGAGTGTATCAAATCTTTTAATATTCTTAAAGAAAAACTCACTAATGCACCAATCATGATAACACCAAATTGGAATCTACCATTTGAACTAATGTGCGATGCAAGTAATTTTGCAATGGGAGCCGTTTTAGGACAAAGGATTGAAAAACGATTTCAACCTATATATTATGCTAGTAAGACGTTACAAGGAGCACAAACGAACTATACAACTACTGAAAAAGAACTCCTTGCTATTGTCTTTGCTTTTGACAAATTTCGATCATATCTCGTTCTAGCAAAAACGGTGGTCTATACCGACCATTCTGCTCTTAGATACCTATTTTCAAAACAAGATGCTAAACCAAGATTAATCCGTTGGATCTTACTCTTACAAGAGTTTGATATTGAAATCCGAGATAAAAGAGGAGCAGAAAATCTCGCCGCTGATCATCTTTCTCGTCTTGAAAATCCCGAATTAGAAGTTTTGAATGAATCGGCCATACAAGACAACTTTCCTGATGAATATCTATTGAAGATAGATTATAAAGAAATTCCATGGTTTGCAGACTATGCAAACTACTTAGTTTGTGGATTCCTTGAAAAAGGATTATCATACCAAAGACGAAAGAAATTCTTCAGTGATATAAAACACTATTTCTGGGAAGATCCACATCTGTTTAAAAGTTGTCCCGATGGAATAATACGCCGATGTGTATTTGGAGATGAAGCTAGTAAAATTTTAAACCATTGTCACACAGGACCAACAGGAGGGCATTATGGGCCTCAACTAACAGCAAGAAAAGTTTATGAAGCTGGATTCTATTGGCCTACAATTTACAAAGACGCACACCTTCTTTGCAAATCCTGTGATGCATGTCAAAGGGCCGGAAAAATAAGTCAACGTGATGAAATGCCACAAAATGTCATCCAAGTATGTGAAGTATTTGACATTTGGGGTATTGACTTTATGGGTCCATTTCCAAAATCTCATAATAATCTATATATACTCGTAGCCATTGATTATGTATCTAAATGGGCGGAAGCACAAGCTCTCCCAACTAACGATGCACGAGTTGTAGTCAACTTTTTAAAACGTCTTTTTGCAAGGTTTGGAACACCGAAAGCTTTAATAAGTGATCGGGGTACTCATTTCTGTAATAATCAACTTGAGAAAGTTCTTAAAAGATATGGAGTAACTCATAAAATCTCCACCGCATATCATCCACAAACAAGTGGACAAGTTGAAAATACCAACCGAGCTTTAAAACGTATTCTAGAGAAAACCGTAGGATCAAATCCGAAGGAATGGTCCATTAAATTGGAAGATGCACTCTGGGCTTTTAGAACAGCCTACAAAACTCCAATTGGAACCACACCTTTTAGACTTGTTTATGGAAAAGCATGTCATCTTCCAGTAGAAATTGAACACAAAGCATTTTGGGCTTTAAAGACATGTAATCTTGATTTACATGAAGCCGGACCTCTACGATTAAGTCAACTAAACGAATTAGAAGAATTAAGACATGAAGCATACGAAAATTCGTTAATCTATAAAGAAAGAACGAAGAAATGGCATGATAAAAGAATCAGAAGTTCAAAAGAATTCAAAGAAGGAGACAGAGTTCTTCTTTTCAATTCACGATTCAAGCTATTTCCTGGAAAATTGAAATCAAGATGGTCTGGACCATTCATAGTCAAAAGAGTTTTCCCATACGGAACGATAGAATTAATAAATTCAAATGGCATTGAATTTAAAGTAAATGGTCACAGAGTTAAACATTACATACATGGTCCGATGGAAGTCGACAACGAAGTTAATCATAATTTCGACACCACAGCTAACTAAGTGTGGGGAGAATCAAGTCTTTAAAGGATAATATGTATTTCTGTTAGAGTTAGATTGTCTGTTTTCATGTAGTTCTCGAAAATGGAACACGTATGGTCTTTCCCTAGCAGACCCTAAAGAACTAGTCTTCTCCCCCCATTCTGAATTTTTATTTTTTTTTAGGTTTTTACAAAATGAAGACTGCCTGTGAATTAAACCATGGTCTAATGGTACACGCTTTGATCACTAAAAGAAATAATGACATACTACCGAGTGAATTAGTATCAGTAATCAGAGAAAGAATGGACGGAGTTAGAAAAGGATCCAGATGCGAAGATAATAAGTTACAATTTGGTAAAGGAAAATCAAAATCCGCAGCGAAAAGAAGAGCACGACACCTAGAACGATGTCACAAATGCGGAAAATGGTCACATGGAGGTAAATGTTCAAATAATCAAACCTATTCAAATACCGAATTTGTTACTTTATGCAGAGACGGACCGTTCATATGTTTAGAAGAAAAGACAATGAATGCTCGAGGTTACGCCTATGCAGCCATGGAAAATCAATTAAACCGACTATCTTATGAATATAATAGATCATATAACTAAGAAATCTATTTCACAGGTATGTCTGTACAGTTTTTATTTTTATTTTTATTTTTAACCTTTTGATAATAAACGCTAATTTGTTCGCTAAAAAGTATTAAATTGGTATTGAATAAAATTAGGTTTGGCGACCGAAATTATTGATATCATTCAAAAATTTATTACATCACTGCGAAATTTAACGTTTATTCTTAAGGTATAAATATCTTTAATCAATCAACCCAAAATATTTCAAAAATTCGTCATGAGTTAAATTAGGTCTTGGAACCGAAATTACTTTACCGAAAAGAGGGGCGCATATTTTTGATAATATTTGATTGATTAAAGTGGGATAAAAAGACAAAAAGATTTTTAATTTTTTTTTTTACCATGTTTTTAAAATTAATATTTAAATCTTAAATTAATATTGTAAACTTTGTAAAAACAATATATTTAAAATTGTAAATATTTGAAAAATTAATATAAGTGTGGTATGAATTTATGAATTTTTAAATTAAGTTTGGTGTGAATTTTTAATATGAAATTTAAATTTTATGCATTTCAAATTTTAAGTTTGGTGTGAATTTTTAATTTTTAATTTTTAATTTTGAATTTTATATTTAAGTTGTGTGAATTTAAAAACAAAAATTTACTTTATCTCATTAAGTTAAGAATATGATTTTTAAAATTCGTCGTAAGTTGAAGACTAGGTCTTTGAACCGAAATTGCTTTACCCGAGGGAGGGACGAGAACTTTTATTATCATTATTTTTAATCTTATTGATTTAAAGTATGCCAAAAACATTAAAAAACCCAAAAATCTTAGCTTTTAAAACAATCGCTACAAAAAGACAAATTTTAAAATTTTGTCGAGGGACGGACTAGGACATCGATCCGAAACGACCTCGTCCTAAATAACAAGGGAAACAAAATTTTAAAATTAATTTCTTAATTGTTTTATAAGTTAAAGATTATAAAAAAAAAAAAAAAAAAAAAAGGGTAAACTCCGCGACTCGCGGAGTTTGCAGTGCAAAACCTCCGCGACTCGCGGAGGGACCAAAACACAGAAAAAAATAAAAATAGCTGAACGATCAGTATACTCAAAAACACAAAAACACCCCCAAATAACAGCGAAAAAGAACCCGAAAACCACCGAAAATCACCCCCAAAAATCTCAATTTTTAACCGTTAATCACCAAATTTTTTGCTAAAATCATGTTGAGAAGGATGATATCTAAGAACTACTCAAGAAAAACGGTAAATTTCTACACCTAAACACCATTTAATTCGAATTTTAGTGTTCTTGAGCTATTTTTCCCCAATTTGATTTTGATGCTTTTTAGTGTAATTAGACTTAAATTGTTTATGTATTATGCTTGTATAACCTAGATTGATGCTGTTTAACATGATTAGAAGCCTTAAACTTCAAATTTTGAATAATCTAGGGTTTGTGTTCTTGAGCAATTTGGGGCTTTTTGATATAAACAGGTTATGGCCGATTTTTGTCATGAATTGTTGCTAAATTGAGTAGTATAAATTGAGTAGTATAACATGTCTAGGTAGTTAAATGATCCAAACTTTGAGCCTAAACATGATTTTGAGAATTAAAGTGGACTTTTTCAAGTCCAAAATTCATGAACTTGATTTTTGAAAGATAATGCCATTTGAGACTTGTTTATTTGCTAGTAATGATTATTTTGACATGTTATTTGAGTTGAATGCTTATGAACTTGGCGAAAATTTTCGTATATGCTTATTTGAAAAAGTGTAGATTTGATAAAAATGTGAAAATAAGCTTAAGTTTGATATAAATTAATAATGTCATTGTAATTATTTTGATTGATGATTTTGCTGACACTAATGCATATTTGGATGCACAAAATTTGTGTTTGATGTGTTTTGCAGAATGAAAGGGGTGAATCTTCATCCCAAGCCCGCCATGCTCCTGCTGAGAACTTGGAACAACAGGAGGTAGATAACTACTACAAGCAGGATGTACCTCATCCAGTCATGACCTTTTCAGATATGCACTTGGAACAGTTGCACCCGAACCTGCGATTTGACAGACTTTGGATAGATTATCCAAAATATCAACGGGGTTTGCATACTCTTCATTCCAAGGTTGTTGAGGTACCGAGGGTCATAGAATGGGGACCCTTGGAAGCTGTAGAATTGGCCGGGCCAATTAGGGAATTACTTGTACAGAGGTATGGTAATTCTTCTTTTAATGACTGGATATGTTTATTCACCATACGCAGACCTGTATATAAAGTATGGTGTGAAGAGTTGTTATGTAGTATAGAGTTGAATGATCGGGTAGCTAGTTTAACCGATCGTTCTTTTATTAGATTTTTGTTAGGCGGTTCGATGCGCCACATGTCTTTACTGGACATGGCTCAGGCTTTACGTATATATACGCCTGAGGAGTTAGCGTCTGCCGATTGTAGAGGATTGATACTAAACGGTAGAAAGATAGATGAGAATTTTGATACACACGGTGTGTGGAGTCAAATGACAAGCCATCACCGTTTCAAAGGGGGAAACTACTCTTATTTGGATATAGATAGAGCCGAATTAAGAGTAATACATAGGTTTTTAGCTAATTCGATTACACAAAGGGGTAAAAACAAAGAAAAGGTAAATGAACAAGATTTGTTTTACCATATGTGTATTCGAGACCCACACAGCGCTGTAAGTATACCATATTGTGTGGGTTATTATTTATCAGCTATGGTTCGGGGGATGCGTCCACATAGCATAATAGGAGGTGGTATTTTTATTACTTTGATTGGTGAATATCTCGGTGTGGATATAAGTCGGGGGGGATTATTAGTAGAAGAGCCGGAACCCCGCGACACTATAGGTTTAAATGTATACCATGGTGCGAAAGTTTTGAAGCGGCGAAATAACGCCGCAGTACGATACCATGGTAGACATCCACAGGTGGAGAGAAACCAGGAACAAGGTAATGTAGGAGGGGGGAATGAGATGCAAGAAATGCATAGGTTTATAGCTTCTCAGGAATACGAAAATGCTAGACAGAGAGCATTTGAAGATTGGCAAGTTCATCAGAACCAGATCATAGCGCATTGCCAACATATAGGTAGAAACTATATTCCTACACCGAAACCCGTCTTCCCTCCTTGGTCGATAGAGATGCAGCCACCATATCCTACGTATGATCCTGCCGAAGCATTCTATAGCACGTATGGGTATGCCTGGAACCCCTATTGGTACCAATATCATCCTTAGTTTACTTATTATTTTTTTTTTATTATTTTGTAATTTGTAATTATTGATACATTTAATATTTTTGTTAATATTGTAATCATTTTTATAATTATCTAACTTTTTAGACTTTAATAATTTTTGAATGTGGGGTAATAAACCAAACTTCAAAAATATGTATATATGTTTGCAGTTTATCTTATTTACACAACAGGGTAAAACAACGCATTTTCAAAGACTGGCATTAAGTTCAGCAAAAGCAACTAATTTTGACGACAAGATGCAAAATATATGTGAAATAACAACAAGACGGGATGAACAAATGATGTGCACCATTTATCATTCAGCAAACAAACGACAATATATTTGGAAACTTTGGTAAAAATTTAATCATTTTCACACAAATCACCCTCAATAATATAAATTGTTACTGATTTCTTGCAAATGAGGGCATTGCAAGATCTTAAGTGTGGGAAGGGATTAAATTCTTTCGGATTTTAAAATTTTTATATTAAACACTTGGTTACCATTAAAAATACTAGTAAAGCAGTAGTTGTATTAGAATCTAGTGCTCTCTGATAAAAAAGAACAGCCCTAGTCTTATATACTGACTACCCAATTCTAGTAAAATTTTTCAAAATTTTCAATTAAATGAATTAAAATCATGTTTATACATATTTATGAACGATAAAACTAGGTTTTAACACCGAAATTATTGTTACCTCGGAAAGGACATAAATTGAGAAACAAACTAAAATGTTAAAATTCATTTAAAATGGAATAGAGGACGATAAAAAGGAAAATAAAAGCCAAGTGTGGGAAAATTTACCAAATTATTTTAAACATATGTCACATATATCTGTAACAAATAACTGAAAATACTTTTGCTTTGGACTAAACTAAACTGTTTTACCCGATGAAAGAAAAGAAGAGATGGATCTACACAATGAATCAATTCCATCATTAAAAGGAAGTAAAGTCTTCCGAAAAAGACACGCGCTTCTTGATTTAGGTCAAGAAGTTGTCGTCCAGACCAGCTGTAGGTTGACGAAAAATCTAGAAAAGTCATCTCTAAAATCAGCAGGAAATCCACGGACCTCAGCATCAAACAGGGTCGCCAAGTGGTCAGATTTATCCTAACCATGAGAAGGATTTATCTCGTACAATGGGGGGGCACCGTGCAAATTAGCTTGATAAGACTAATGAATCAGATCCCCAGAAAGGATAATCTCCTTAAAGATCAAAAATCAGCTTTTAAGCCTGATATTACTCAATCCTTGAGATTGACCTTAAAGATTGAGAATTACAAACTCATGGAATTCAATGATATCTAAACTCGAGCTTAAACGAGAAAATATTTTGATCAAAATTACAAACCGATTTGTTTTCTGAAAACCCTATTTTCAATGCGTTCATTACCATTGAACGTAAAATCCTAGGAATTCACCTGGAATTCATTAGGTCACCTGAACTAAATCGGGTGTCAACCGTAAGAACGGTGGTTGCATAGCATGGTCAAAGACAGGACCTTGTGCCAGACCGAAAAATTATAAGGGTGAGCTTTACTATTGCTCCTACCAAGGATAGTAATTGCGTCCGACACGTTATAGACCATAATCAAAAGCATGTCACGGGACATTGCCTTAACAGTTGCTTGTTCAACGCTTTCCTTTACAACCGGACGGTAGTTTACTGAAAGGTAATATACGGGACAAGTAAACTGGACGTGTTGCTTTCCAAATACAAGGTTAGCAAGTGGGTGACACAAAACCGCAAGTTTTGAGCTAAAATTTTCAAATCTGAAACCCACCAAACCCACAAAAATATTTTGCAAACACCGGTAAAGGGTTATTCCGGAAAACTTATCTAGGGTAAAAACTAGATTTCAAAAGATCAAATGTTTTCATAAAGATCCAATTTCCTTAATGGATCTAAATTTTTATAGTCATGTGGGACTGTAAACCATATCGTTATTACCATTGTTTATACCGCCGTATAGAAATCACTGATGTACAAAGTATGAAGAATAAAGAAGTGATTCTAGTATTTCAAGACAATATTGCTTGAGGACAAGCAACGCTCAAGTGTGGGAATATTTGATAATGCTAAAAACGAACATATATTTCATAGCATTATTCCTCAAGAAAGACAAGCTTTTAGTTGCAATTGTTCTATTTACAAGTGATATTCGTTTAAATAATAAAAGGTGAAGACAAAAGACAGATTCGACGATTTGAAGACGCAAACGACCAAAAAGCTCAAAAGAACAAAAGACAATAAAAAAGGTTCCAATTATTGATAAGAAACGTCTCGAAATCACAAGAGTACAAGATTCAAAACGCAAAGTACAAGATATTAAATTGTACGCGAGGACGTTCGAAAATCCGGAACCGGGACCAGAGTCAACTCTTAACGCTCGACGCAACGGACTAAAAATTACAAGTTAACTATGTATATAAATATAATATAATATGTAATTAATTATATTAATTATATATATATTATATATATATATATATATATATATTAAAAACCGTCGGCAGCAAGAAACTCCAAGGGTGTGAGCTGTAAATATATCTCCGCGACTCGCGGAGTTTTAAGGGCATTTTGCCGCGAGTCGCGGAGCCCCAATTTTCAACTCTGGCTATAAAGCCAACCGAATTCTGATCAAATTTCATATCTTATTTCATCTCTCTCTCAATATATACGTAATATATATATATATAATTTATATTTTAATTTTAATTTTAATTCTAATAATAAGGGTATGTTAGCGAATGTTGTAAGGGTGTAAGTCGAAATTCTGTCCGTGTAACGCTACGCTATTTTTAATCATTGTAAGTTATGTTCAACCTTTTTACATTAATGTCTCGTAGCTAAGTTATTATTATGCTTATTTAAAACGAAGTAATCATGATGTTGGGCTAATTACTAAAATTGGGTAATTGGGCTTTGTACCATAATTGGGGTTTGGACAAAAGAACGACACTTGTGGAAACTAGACTATGGGCTAATAATGGGCTTTATATTTGTTTAACTAAATGAAAGTTTGTTAATGTTAATATAAAGATTTACAATTGGGCGTCCCTATAAATTACCATATACACTCGATCGGACACGATGGGCGGGGTATTTATATGTATGAATAATCGTTCATTTAACCGGACACGGGAATGGATTAATAGCCACTAGAATAATTAAAACAGGGGTGAAATTACATTCAAGGGTAATTGGTGTAATTGTTAACAAAGTAGTAAAACCTTGGTTTACACGCAGTCGATAACCTGGTGTATTCATTAAACAAAGTATTAAAACCTTGTTACAATTCGAATCCCCAATTAGTTCGAATATTTATCTTCGGGTATAATAATAATTTGACAAGGACACTTGTAATTTATATTTATGACTGATGGACTGTTATGGACAAAAACCAGACGGACATATTGAATAATCCAGGACAAAGGACAATTAACCCATGGGCATAAAACTAAAATCAACACGTCAAATATCATGATTACGGAAGTTTAAATAAGCATAATTCTTTTATTTCATATTTAATTTCCTTTATTTTATATTTAATTGCACTTCTAATTATCGCACTTTTATTTATTGTTATTTTATTTTATCGCACTTTTAATTATCGTACTTTTTAATTATCGCAATTTTATTTTATCGCATTTTTATTATTCGCAATTTCATTATCGTTATTTACTTTACGCTTTAATTTTAGTCTTGTATTTATATTTTACATTAGGTTTTAACTGCGACTAAAGTTTTAAAATCGACAAACCGGTCATTAAACGGTAAAAACCCCCCTTTATAATAATAATATTACTTATATATATATTTGTATTTTTATAAAAGTAAACTAATATAGCGTTGAGCTTTGTTTAAAGATTTCCCTGTGGAACGAACCGGACTTACTAAAAACTACACTACTGTACGATTAGGTACACTGCCTATAAGTGTTGTAGCAAGGTTTAAGTATATCCATTCTATAAATAAATAAATATCTTGTGTAAAATTGTATCGTATTTAATAGTGTTTTCCTAGTAAAATAATAACTATTTTATATACACCTCGCTTCACATCAGAAATCTTCTATCATCTATTCTAACTATATTTGTATCAAGTGATACAGTACTCATGAGCTCAACACACCATTTCTTATATACAGGTCTATGAATGGTGAAAAGACGTTCCCAATCTGTAAAAGAAGATTTCCCGTACCTCTGAATCAGTAGCAGTCTGACTCTATTAGCTAGCTGAACTCTTTCCAAAGGATCCCAATCGATTACCCTTGGCACCTCTACATTTTTAGTTACCAATCTGAATTTGTTCCTTTGATATGTCTCGTAATCTCTCCATCTTCTATCAAATCTCATATTAGGATACAAAGTGTGCTCAGGAATCGTTGGGTATTCTACTGGCGGACTCATCGGGAATACTATGAATTCATTAACAAACTGTACCGGATCATAATAAGGTACGTGTTGATCAGGATATTGTTGTGGTTCCTGTTGTGGTTCTTGTTCGGGTTCTGGCTCGTGTTGCATTTCTGGTTCTGGTTCTGGTGCTGGAACAGGCTGTCTAGATGATGATGATCCTGAACCTCCAGTATCGGCTTTCTGCAAAACACATTAAACACAAAATTTGTGCATACAAATATGCATTAGTGTTAGCAAAATAACAACTTAAAACATTCACAATAACATGTTAAATCAAAATTAAACTTATACATATTTTCACAATTTTTTTTTTCACAATTCTACATTTTTTTAAATAAGCACATATGAAAATGCAGACAAAGTTCATAAGTATTTAACTCAAATAACATGTCAAAATAGTCATTACTAACAATTAAACAAGTCTCAAATGGCAAATATATCAAATTAATCAAGTTCATGAATTTTGGACTTAAAAAGTCCACTTTAATCTTCAAAAATCATGTTTAGGATTAATGTTTGGATCATTTAACTACCTAAACATGTTACACTACTCAATTTAGCAATAATTCATGACAAAAATCAGCCATAACCTGTTTATATCAAAAAGCCCCAAATTGCTCAAGAACACGAACCCTAGATTTCTAAAAATTTTGAAGTTTTTGGCTTCAAATCATGTTAAATAGCATCAATCTAGGTTATACATGCATAAAATACTAACAATTTAACACTAATTACACTAGAAATTAACAAAATTGCATTAGGTAAAATATTGGTAATTATCACAAAAATTAGAAAATTTATGAGTTTAGGGGTGTAATTTTTACCTTTTTGCTGAAGAATGAGAATCTAGGCATGATTAGAGCGAAAAATTTGATGAATTACGGTGAAATTTGGTGAAGATTTGAGAGTATTTTCGTGTATGTGTGTGTATTGTGGAGAAAGAACAGCTCGCTGGTCTTTTTCTATCTGGCCAGTTTTCCAGCCTCATGCGATCGCATAAGGTTGGTGTGTAAACCCCATGCGATCGCATGGGGTGCCGGGTACAGTGTTTTCAGTTTTTTTTTTTATATATAAAACCTTACACTTTATAAAACATAAAATTAATAAAATTTTAAAAATTTGTTTCTTTTTAGGATGAGGGCTTTTCGGATCGATGTCCTAGTCCGTCCCTCGACAAAATTTTAAAATTTGTCAATTCAAAGCGCGGTTTTAAAAAGTAAATATTTTTTTGGTTTTTTAATGTTTTTGGCATACTTTAATTCAATAAGATTAAAAATAATGATAATAAAAGTTCTCGTTCCTCCCTTGGGTAGAGCAATTTCGGTTCAACGACCTAGTCTTCAACTCACGACGAATTTTAAAAATCATATTTTTAACTTACGAAATAAAGTAAATTTTTTGTTTTTAAATTCACATCAAACTTAAATTTAAAAATGCATAAAATTAAAAATTCATATTTTAAAAATTCACACCAAACTTAAATTATATTTTTGTTTTTATACATACAAACTTATATTAAAAATATTAATTTTTCAAATATTTACAATTTTAAATATATTGATTTAAAAAGTTTACAATATTATTTTAATATTTATATATTAATTTTAAAAACATGGTAAAAAAAAATTGAAAATCTTTTTGGCTTTTATCCCACTTTAATCAATCAAATATTATCAAAAATATACGCCCCTCTTTTCGGTAAAGTAATTTCGGCTATATTACCTAGTTTTACTCCTGACGAATTTTTGAAATATTTTGGGTTGATTGATTAAAGATATTTATACCTTAAGAATAAACGTTAAATTTCGCAGTGATGTAATAAATTTTTGAATGATATCAATAATTTCTGTCGCAAGACCTAATTTTATCGAATACCAATTTAATACTTTATAGCGAACAAATTAGCGTTTATTATCAAAAGGTTAAAAATAAAAATAAAAATAAAAATAAAAACTGTACAAACTTACCTGTGAGAAATAGATTTCTTAGTGATATGCTCTAGTCCACTCATAAGATAGTCGGACTAATTAGTTTTCCATGGCTACATAGGCGTAACCTCGAGCATTCAGTGTTTTTTCTTCTAAACATATGAACGGTCCGTCTCTGCATAAAGTAACAAATTCGGTGTTTGAATAGGTTTGATTATTTGAACATTTACCTTCGTGTGACCATTTTCCGCATTTGTGACATCTTTCAAGGTGTCGTGCTCTTCTTTTCGCTGCGGATTTTGATTTTCCTTTACCAAATTGTAACTTATTATTTTCGCCGTCTAATTTTTCTCTGATTACTGATACCAGTTCACTCGGAAGTGTGTCATTATTACGTTTAGTAATCAAAGCGTGTAGCATTAGACCATGGTTTAATTCACAGGAAGTCTTCATTTCGTAAAAACCTAAAAAAAAAAAAAATTCAGAATGGGGGGAGAAGACTAGTTCTTTAGGGTCTGCTAGGGAAAGACCATTCGGGTTCCATTTTCGAGAACTACACGAAAACAGAAAATCTAACTCTAACAGAAATACATATTATCCTTTAAAGACTTGATTCTCTCCACACTTAGTTAGCCGTGGTGTCGAAATTGTGATTAACTTCGTTGTCAACTTCCATCGGACTATCTATGTAATGTTTAACTCTGTGACCATTAACTTTAAATTTAATCCCATTTGAATTTATCAATTCTACTGTTCCGTATGGGAAAACTCTTTTAACTATGAATGGTCCAGATCATCTTGATTTCAATTTTTCAGGAAATAGCTTGAATCATGAATTGAAAAGAAGAACTCTGTCTCCTTCTTTAAATTCTTTTGAACTTTTGATTCTGTTATCATGCCATTTCTTCGTTCTTTCTTTATAGATTAACGAATTTTCGTATGCTTCATGTCTTAATTCTTCTAATTCGTTTAGTTGACTTAATTGTAGACGTCCAGCTTCATGTAAATCAAGATTACATGTCTTCAAAGCCCAAAATGCTTTGTGTTCAATTTCTACTGGAAGATGACATGCTTTTCCGTAAACGAGTTTAAAAGGTGTGGTTCCAATTGGAGTTTTGTAAGTTGTTCTAAAAGCCCAGAGTGCATCCTCCTATTTAAAGGACCATTCCTTCGGATTTGATCCTACGGTTTTCTCTAGAATACGTTTTAAAGCTCGGTTGGTATTTTCAACTTGTCCACTTGTTTGTAGATGATATGCAGTGGAGATTTTATGAGTTACTCCAAATCTTTTAAGAACTTTCTCAAGTTGATTATTACAGAAATGAGTACCCCGATCACTTATTAAAGCTTTCGGTGTTCCAAACCTTGCAAAAAGGCGTTTTAAAAAGTTGACTACAACTCGTGCATCGTTAGTTGGGAGAGCTTGTGCTTCCGCCCATTTAGATACATAATCAATGGCTACGAGAATATATAGATTATTATGAGATTTTGGAAATGGACCCATAAAGTCAATACCCCAATTGTCAAATACTTCACATACTTGAATGACATTTTGTGGCATTTCATCACGTTGACTTATTTTTCTGGCCCTTTGACAAGCATCACAGAATTTGCAAAGAATGTGCGCGTCTTTGTAAATTGTAGGCCAATAGAATCCAGCATCGTAAACTTTTCTTGCTGTTAGTTGAGACCCATAATGCCCTCCTGTTGGTCCTGTGTGACAATGGTTTAAGATTTTACTAACTTCCTCCCCGAATACACATCGGCGTATTATTCCATCGGGACAACTTTTAAACAAATGTGGATCTTCCCAGAAATAGTGTTTTATATCACTAAAGAATTTCTTTCGTTTTTGGTACGATAATCCTTTTTTAAGGAATCCACATACTAAGTAGTTTGCATAGTCAGCAAACCATGGAATTTCATTATAATCTATCTTCAATAGATATTCATCAGGAAAGTTGTCTTGTATGGCCGATTCATTTAGAACTTCAAATTCGGGATTTTCAAGACGAGAAAGATGATCAGCGGCGAGATTTTCTGCTCCCTTTTTGTCTCGGATTTCAATATCGAACTCTTGTAAGAGTAAGATCCAACGGATTAATCTTGGTTTAGCATCTTGTTTCGAAAATAGGTATCTAAGAGCAGAATGGTCAGTATAGACCACCGTTTTAGCTAGAACGAGATATGAACGAATTTTGTCAAAAGCAAAGACAATAGCAAGTAGTTCTTTTTCAGTAGTTGTGTAATTTGTTTGTGCTCCTTGTAACGTCTTACTAGCATAATATATAGGTTGAAATCGTTTTTCAATCATTTGTCCTAAAACGGCTCCCATTGCAAAATCACTTGCATCGCACATAAGTTCAAATGGTAAATTCCAATTTGGTGTTATCATGATCGGCGCATTAATGAGTTTCTCTTTAAGAATATTAAAAGATTTGATACATTCATCTGAAAAGATGAATGTAGCATCCTTTTCTAGGAGTTTATTCATAGGAGTGGCAATTTTAGAAAAATCTTTTATGAAACGTCGGTAAAAACCGGCATGCCCTAGAAAACTCCTAACTCCTCTAACATTGGTGGGATGTGGAAGTTTAGCAATTACATCTACTTTAGCTCTATCCACTTCAATTCCTTCCTTTGAAATTTTATGTCCAAGAACGATGCCTTCTTTAACCATGAAATGGCATTTCTCCCAATTAAGTACTAGATTTGATTATTCGCATCTAATAAGCATTCGTTCAAGATTAACTAGACATGATTCAAATGTATCACTGAAGACTGAAAAGTCATCCATGAAAACTTCCATGCATTCTTCTATCATGTCGTGAAAAATCGCCATCATGCACCTTTGAAAGGTTGCAGGGGCGTTGCAAAGTCCAAATGGCATGCGTTTGTAAGCAAAAGTACCATAAGGGCACGTGAACGTGGTTTTTCTTGGTCCTCGGGTGCTATTGGAATTTGAAAATATTCGGAAAAACAATCAAGAAAACAATAGTAACTATTTCCAGCTAATCTTTCCAACATTTGATCAATGAAAGGTAAGGGAAAGTGATCTTTTCTGGTGGCATCATTCAATTTTCTATAATCAATACATACACGCCATCCTGTTACAGTCCTAGTAGGAATAAGCTCATTTTTCTCATTTGTAATGACAGTCATGCCACCCTTCTTAGGCACGCATTGAACTGGGCTTACCCATGGACTATCAGAGATTGGATAAATTAAACCTGCATCAAGCAGTTTAATAATTTCTTTTTTAACAACATCTTGCATATTAGGATTTAGTCTTCGTTGGCGTTGCACATATGTTTTATGACCTTCTTCCATAAGGATTTTATGTGTGCAATACGAAGGACTTATTCCTTTAATATCATGAATCTTCCATGCAATAGCTGGTTTATGAGCTTTTAGCACAGAAATGAGTTGAGATTTTTCATTTTCAGTAAGAGAAGACGATATTATTACAGGTAATTCAGATTCACCATGTAAATAAGCGTATTCCAAATGGTTTGGAAGTGGCTTTAACTCTAATGTCGGTGGTTCTTCTATCGATGATTTATATCGATATCCGTTTTCTTCTTTTAGCATTTGAATTTCTTCTGTTATTGGTTCATATCCATTAGCCATTAGTGTAGCTAACATTTCAGTTTCATTAATTGGTTCAGTTCCTTCTCCTAAAGAACATTCTCCTGTTCCTTGTAATTCTGGAAATTCTTCTAACAATTATGCATGTGATTCTATAGTTTGAATATAATAATATGTATCATCTGCAGATTGCGGTTATTGCATTGCTCTATGATATCGCATATTTCATATGCATTTTCCTTAGCGATATCGGTTACATTTTGGTCCTTATGGATACGATTTGGAGTTATTTCGGTTAAAGTTGTGAAAGTTTGAGTTCCAAGACCAAGAAGGTTAAATTTGATGTTATTTGATGGTTTTGGACGTGTTTCGTTGTTTACAAGTGAAAAGGTTTGATTCGGTTCGAGTTTGGGTGTTAATATTGAGTTTTCAGCTTCGTTTCAGCATTTGTTACATGGCGCGCCGCTCAAGTTTTTGGCGCCGCTGCCGGGGACAGTTGTGTTGAAAATTAAGTTTGAAAATTAAGTTTGTTTTTAGTTAATTTTAACTGTTTATTTTATTTTAATTCTAATTGAGTCGGTGCGTTTAATCGGTTTGTTAGCTGTGTTCTTGCAGTTACAGGTAGTGCATGCCACACACGCGTTCTTCAAGTTCTCCGATTTTAACACCATTTGACGAGCCTGAAAGAGAGTTGTTCAAAGCCTTAAGTCAAGAGCAAAAGTCTAAAGTGGATTCTTCACCGTCTTCGAGTGAAGTTGTAGTCAATTTGTTCAGTAACAACGATATTGTGGTGCCCGAGACACCACCAGAAGTTAACTCAGAAGAAGATTCTTACGTTTCGTCTGACACTTCAGATACTGAAGAAATGGCCGAAGAACCACCTCGTCCTCAGACTATGGCAGAAAAGTTGAAGGCCACCCGAGGAGGCCAAGGCAATTCGATTACTCAGCCGAATATTACTCAGCCTTTTCAAATTACAGGGCCGATCCTGAATTTGATTTCTTCTGATTGCCGATTCTATGGCAAAGATACCGAGGATGCTAACGAGCATCTTCGTAATTTTAATGATGTCTGTAACTTGTTTAAGCTACATGAGGTTGCCGATACTTCTATTAAGACTAGGCTGTTCCCTTGGACTCTTAAGGGAGACGCCAAGAGATGGTTAGACAAGCAACCTGAGGGTACGATTAGATCTTGGGAGACTTTGGAGGATAAGTTTTTGTCGAAGTTTTTCCCTGCATCTCGAGCTGCTCGACTTCAAGCAGATATTTCTCAATTTAGACAAAAGAGCAGTGAGACATTGTTTGATGCTTGGGACCGTTTTGCTACTTTGTTACGCTCGTGCCCGCAACACGGGTTGAATGATTTACAGAAGGTTCAGATTTTCTACAAAGGTTGTGATATTCCTACGCGTCAGAGTATTGATCAAGCTGCAGGTGGTACGTTAATGGATAAGACTGAAGAAGAGGCGTTAGAGATCATTGAAAAGCAAGCTGCTTATTCTCATGAGTGGCATCAGGATCATGAATCTTACCCTTCAGCTTCAGTTAAGAGAACAGAGACTACAGTTACAGGTTCTTATGATGATTTTGGGTCTATCAGTGCTAAGTTGGATTCGTTTGGTAGGAATTTGGAGAAGATGAACAAGGATATTCATGGTATGAAGGTTGGTTGTGAATACTGTGGAGGTTTGCATCTGGGCAAAGATTGTGATGCGGGTTTGACTATAAATCAGAAAGAAGAGGTCAACTATATTAGTCAGCAGAATAACAATCAGTTTCAGGGACGTGCTCAGTTTAACAGGAATTTCAATAATCCTTATAATCCGCAAGGTAATCAGGGTTCGAGGTTCCAACCGGGATCTAGTGGAGGTTTTCAGCAGCAAGCTCCCGGTTATTTTCAGAAACCACAGGTCGAAGAGAAAAAGTCCAACCTTGAGGCTATGATCGAGAAGTTAGTGATATCTCAGACTCAACTTGTCACTACCGTTACTCAGAATAATGAAAAGAATGACCAAATGTTTCGAAATCAACAAGCAGCTATTCATAATCTTGAACAGCAGATTGGTCAACTTGCTAATAAGAGTAGTGAGAGGAAACCGGGAGAGTTACCTAGCAAGACGGATACTAACCCGAAAAACGGGCATGTTAATGCTATCACCACCCGAAGTGGTTTAGCATATTATCCACCGAGGAAGCCCGACGAGTATGATTTGAGGGTACCGTTAGTTAATGATAGTGAGCTGGTTGTTGAAAGTGAACCGGCAAGGGAAAAGGAGCCGGAACAGGTGGCTGAAAAAGTTGTTAAGGAACCGGTTACTGTTGCTGCTAAACCGGTAGTTAGAGAGTATCAACCACCGCTCCCATTCCCGAGGAAACAGCGATTGGAGAAGCTAGAGGCCGAAAAGTCCAAGTTCATGGACTTGATTAAAAAAGTTAACATAAATATGCCTTTTATTGATGTTATTGCAGGTATGCCTAAGTATGCGAGGTTTCTCAAAGATTTGGTAACTAACAGGCAGAAGCTGAAGAACGTGTCTTCAGTCAGGTTGAATGCCGCATGCTCAGCGGTTGTTGCAAACAAGCTTCCCGAGAAGCTTGAGGATCCTGGAAGTTTTACCATTCCTTGTTTACTTGGTAATCTAGACTGTATGAGGGCTTTGGTGGATTTGGGGGCTAGCATTAATTTAATGCCTTATTCTATTTACTTAAAGCTAGACCCCGGGGAGTTAAAACCCACGCGTATGGTTGTGCAGCTAGCCGACCGCTCTATTAAATTCCCTCGTGGAATCATAGAGAATATGCTAGTGAAGACCGGGTCGTTAGTTTTTCCGGCGGATTTTGTGGTTTTGGATATGGAAGTGGATAAAAGGATTCCACTAATTTTGGGTCGGCCATTCTTAAATACTGCTAGGTGTATGATTGATGTGTATGGCCAAAAGCTGACCCTTAGGATAGATGATTTGAGTGCAACATTCTCAATCGACCATGCTTTGAAATACCCTGGCTACACTGATGATACATGTTATTTTCTTAACACTGTGAATGTCCAGTCTGAGTTTTTGCAGGAATTCCCAGAGCTACAGGGTTCAGGAGAATGCTCATTGGTTGAGATTGATGAGGATGTGCAGGTTGAGGAGGTGGATATTTTAACCACCTTGATGGAAAACGGCTATGAGCCGACTGAAGAGGAGTTCAAAGAACTCGAACGTGATTCAGATTACCGGAGCAAGTCTTCAATTGAAGAACCTCCCGAGCTTGAATTGAAGCCACTTCCAGATCATTTGGAATACGCTTACTTGCATGAGGAATCTAAGCTTCCGGTAATCATTTCTTCTTCTCTTTCAGCAGGTCAGAAAAATGAGCTTGTAACCATGCTAAAGGCCCATAAACCGGCCATTACATGGAAGATTCACGACATTAAGGGTATTAGTCCCTCCTATTGCACCCACAGGATTCTAATGGAGGATAACTCCAAACCTGTGGTGCAACGCCAAAGGAGGTTGAACCCGCACATGCAAGATGTCGTGAAGAAAGAGATCATAAAGCTCCTTGATGCGGGTCTGATTTACCCAATTTCTGATAGCCCGTGGATTAGCCCGGTACACTGTGTACCTAAGAAAGGTGGTATGACTGTTACCACCAATGATAAAAATGAGTTAATTTCCACGCGAACTGTCACGGGGTGGCGTGTTTGTATCGACTACCGTAAGTTGAACGACGCCACACGTAAAGACCACTTCCCGCTACCTTTCATGGATCAAATGCTAGAGAGGTTGGCGGGAAAAAGCTTCTATTGCTTTCTCGATGGTTTCTCGGGCTATTTTCAAATTCCTATCTCGCCCGAGGACCAAGAGAAGACTACTTTCACGTGCCCGTATGGCACGTTCTCTTATCGACGCATGCCCTTTGGCCTTTGCAATGCTCCGGCCACTTTTCAAAGGAACATGATGGCCATATTCCATGACATGATCGAAGATTGCATGGAGGTGTTCATGGATGACTTCTCGGTTTTCGGTGACACTTTTGATTCATGCCTTCTTAATTTAGAACGGATGTTGGTCAGGTGCGAAAAATCTAATCTTGTGCTCAACTGGGAGAAGTGCCATTTCATGGTTCAAGGGGGCATCGTTCTCGGGCACAAGATTTCTAAAAACGGTATAAAGGTGGATCCCGCAAAGGTTACCACTATTAAGAACCTTCCACCCCCTACCGATGTTAAGGGTGTTAGGAGTTTTCTCGGGCACGCCGGTTTTTACCGGCGATTCATTAAAGATTTTTCTAAGATTGCCAACCCGATGAATAAACTCCTTGAAAAGGACACCCCGTGGAAATTCTCCGACGAATGCCAAAAGGCATTCGAGCTTTTGAAGGAGAAACTCATCAATGCGCCAATCATAATTGCTCCGAATTGGTCCCTTCCGTTCGAGCTTATGTGCGATGCATCTGATTTCGCTGTTGGCTCAGTTTTGGGTCAAAGGGTCGAGAAGCATTTCCGACCCATCTACTATGCAAGCAAGACCTTGCAAGGAGCGCAATTAAATTATACTACCACTGAAAAAGAGCTCCTTGCGGTGGTCTTTTCATTTGATAAGTTCCGGTCCTACTTAGTCTTATCTAAGACTATTGTCTTTACGGACCATTCTGCTCTAAAGTACCTATTTGCTAAACCGGATGCAAAACCACGACTTCTTAGATGGATCTTGCTTTTGCAAGAATTTGATGTGGAGATCCGGGATAAAAAGGGTGCTGAAAACTTGGCGGCCGATCACCTTTCCCGTCTCGAGAACCCCTCCCGTGAGGTTCTCGATGAGACTACCATTCGTGATGATTTTCCCGACGAATATCTCATGAAGGTAGATAAGGTTGATGAGCCGTGGTACGTGGACATTGCTAATTATCTAGTTGGGAAATTCTTAGAAAAAGGGTGGTCACATCAAAAGAGGAAGAAATTCTTCAGTGACCTTAAGTACTATTTCTGGGAGGATCCCTATCTTTTTCGTTGTTGTCCCGAAGGAGTTATCCGCCGGTGTGTTTCCGGTGATGAGTGTATGCGTATTTTGACCGAGTGCCATAGTGGGCCTACCGGTGGGCATTTTGGACCCCAAATTACGGGGCGTAAAGTCTATGATGCCGGCTTTTATTGGCCGACAATCTTCAAAGATGCCCACCTGGTTTGTAAGTCATGTGATTCGTGCCAAAGGGCCGGTAAAGTCACCAAACGTGATGAGATGCCTCAACAAAGCATCCAAGTTTGCGAAGTATTTGACGTTTGGGGAATTGACTTTATGGGGCCATTTCCGAAATCTCAGAATTATAGTTACATACTCGTTGCCATTGACTACGTGTCTAAATGGGCCGAAGCGCAAGCTTTACCCACAAATGATGCACGAGTAGTGATTTCGTTCCTTAAGCGTTTATTCTCTCGATTTGGAACTCCTAAAGCTTTAATTAGCGATAGGGGTACTCATTTTTGTAACGCTCAAATGGAGAAGGTATTGAAGCGATATGGAGTTCTCCATAAAGTTTCTACTTCATACCATCCCCAAACGAGCGGACAAGTTCAGAATACCAATCGAGCTCTTAAAAGTATTCTTGAGAAAACTGTGGGTTCGAATCCGAAGGAGTGGGCAAATAAGCTCGATGAAGCTTTGTGGGCGTTTAGAACCGCCTTCAAAACGCCACTTGGTACCACTCCTTATCGGTTGGTTTATAGGAAAGCGTGCCATCTCCCGTTGGAGATTGAGCATAAAGCTATGTGGGCACTTCAAAAGTGCAATTTAGATTTGAAAGAAGCCGGACGCCTAAGGGCGGGGCAATTGAATGAGCTTGGTGAGTTACGCCTTGATGCGTACGAGAATTCATTGATTTATAAAGAAAAGACCAAGCAATGGCATGATAGGAAGTTAAAGGGTCCAAAAGAGTTTAACGAAGGCGACCGAGTGCTTTTGTTTAACTCTAGATTGAAGCTTTTACCGGGAAAACTTAAGTCCCGATGGACGGGACCATTTGAGGTTGTTAAGGTGTACCCATACGGTACGGTCGAGTTGAAAAATGCGAATGGTATTACCTTTAAGGTTAACGGACATCGTGTGAAGAAGTATTTTGATGGTCCGTTAGTGATTGATGACGAGGTTCACGTTGAACCCGACACCAACGCCACTTGAAGTTGGGGACGAGTCGTGTGAACGACTCGTTAAATAAGGTTCACGTTGTTGTAAAGTTTGTATATTTTTGGTGCTAGTTTGATAATATGTGCAATACGATCATGTTTGGTTTTTATTGGGGATAGTTTGGTGATATTATGGTGAGAGAATTGGATTTTATTGCTTAAAAATGCGGATTTTTGATGATACAGTAAGTGGAGCGCCGCTCCAATAAGGGGCGCGCCGCGCCACTTGAGTATATCTGAAGTACCAGTTTCTGAAAACAGCTCGGCATAAATTTTTAGTTATTCGGCGCGCCGCGCAACTCTTTGGAGCGCCGCGCGATCAAACTGCGCGCCGCGCGAGCTTTTGGAGCGCCGCGCGGAACCCTGTCAGCCAGCTGTTTTTGGGTTTTTATTTAAAGTCAATCCGAATTTTTACATCCACACAATTTAGAAACGGGTGACCAGCTGTATTTAGTCCTTTTTACTTCAATTATTTTCATTCTTACATCTCTTAAACACCTACAAATCCTTTGATCTTTCAAAACCCTAATTCTACAAAGTTTAATTTCTTGTTTCAAGTAACCTTAATCTTTCAAGAATGGCACCTAAGAAGGTCCGAATTTGTTCCTTTCTTTACTAATTTCATCTTATTATATGTTAATTGCTTGTTTAATTCTTAATTGTCTTGATGAATTAGTGTGGGGTTGCTTTAATTTGGGTTATATGATTCAATTAGTCATGGGTTTTTGTTAGATATTGTTTATATGCTTTGATTTTATGCTAAAGTTGGTGTTTTTAGAAGTTTAACATGAACCTAGGGTTTGTAGGGTTAAAGGTCCGAATTTTGTAAGTAAAAAGGGGTTTATTGCTTGAAAGTGTGATGTTCTTTGAATTGTTCATATGTTTTTGAACTAGTGTGGGGTAGTGTCCATATGGGCGGGTCACTTTGTTTTGAATGACTTATGCTACATTGTTCCAATTATGTGATATGCCATGCTAGTGATGATTAAACATATGATTTTAATTGAGATAAAGCTTTTGTTTAATGGTTGTTGAATTTGATAAAAGTTGCTAACATGATGAAGTTGATTGGATTTTTGGAATTTAAAGGAGTTATAAGTAATCATGTTGGTCGTGTTTTGGTTATGTTGTTTGATGAATAAGGTTATGAATTATTTGTTTATGGATAATGTGATTTGGTTGAGAGTTAGTTTTTGAAAAGTTTTCAAAAGAGTTATTGGTTTAAATGGTTATTGTATTTGAAAGTGATTTAGCATGAAACAAGGATTGATTGTAAAGGTGTTTGGTGCTTATTATGATAACTAACACTAACTTTTGAGTTTTGTGTTTGTTTCTTACTTGTTTCATGAATGTAGAGAACAAGAGGTAACCAACCACAGCAACCACCGAACAACCCTGAATTGTGGTTGACCCAAGTTGGTAACATTGAGGATTTGGAACAAAGGTTTAACATCAATCTTGCTCGTCCGATTGAGCAAACCTACTACTTGGATTGGACGCAACTTCGAAATGAAAGTGTTCATGCTTATCGAGAATTGCGTGGTTACTTATGGGTTACTTATAGCGGTAATGAGTTGAGACCGTATGAGCGTTTGTTTGAGATTAACGAAGATGTTTATGAGCAATTGACTGTCGAGTTCTTTTCGACCGTAAGTTGTCGGCCCCGAGTTGCCCCTCGTGAGGCGAATTTTTTGACATTCAGGCTTGGCGGGGCGGACCGTCAAATGAGTAAAGTTGAGTTAGCTCGGGCGTTGGGTTTGTACCCCGAGTTAAATGATGACATCGATTTAGGGTACCATTTGTTGGGGTGCAGGGTATTCGGTGACGGCGATTTTAGTGAAAGTGAGTATTGGCCGACGATTATTAATCCGGGGGTTAGGGCTTTCAGTTCTAGTAGAAGCATTCAGTCTAATCTTCGACGTCCGGTGGACCGTATTCTTTTTAAAATGATTGCTACTATGTTCTTGGCCCGGAGAAATGCAAACAAAATTAAACGAAAGGATCTTTGGGTCCTTCAGCAGATTAAGGCTAGAGAGGCGATAGATGTGCCGACTATGTTGGGGGCCTGGTTTCAGGAAATTGGTATGGATAATCGTCCCGAGCGCCCGTTGTTAGGGGGCCATTTAGTGACACGGATAGCTGAGGCATTTTCTGTGCCTACTGATAGGTGTACTATTGCGGGGGTCGAAGCAATGGTGACAAATATTTTGTTTTTCGCTAAAGCTGATTTTATTAGGCGAGGACCGAACGGTTGGGTTTTGGTAGAGGATGAAGAACAACCACAGGGTCAAGGTCAACAGCAACAGCAAGAGCAGGGTCAAGGTCGAGGTCAAGGTAGAGGACGTGGTATTGGGTCCACGTATGAAGCAGGGAGTTCTAGTGGTAATGTTCGGGGAGGATGGACTCCCGACGAGGAAGCTTTTAATGGGTTGGTGAATAGTGTTGACGGGCTGCATCTCGAGTTCTAAGATAGTCGTACATTTTATAATGATCAGGTTGCGCATAATCAGCGTATGTATGACGAGCAGCGCCGTCATAATCAGGAGTTGATGACGTGGCACCAGGGTAACTATGGGTCGCTCAACACGAGTATTGGTCAGGTTCGGACAGAGGTTGGTAATTTGGGTGAACGTGTGAGCAGAATAGAGTATGATGTTCGAGGGATTCGGGCCCACAATCAGTGGGAAATTCATCAGAGGCAGCTCCAACGGCAGATGCGTCGTGTGCCGGATGCGTACATTCCTACGCAAACCACTATTCCGGACTACACCTCCGTGACGCCTCCGAGACCGGATCCGTCTTATGACCCGTATCAAGCGTGCCAAGATACTTATGGAGTGACTTGGGACCCGTTGAGAGATTTTTGGCCGGGAAGCGATTGATGTGTTGCACGTATTATTGTTGTATTTGTTTAAACTATTTCTGTTTCGATTTGGTTGTACTTGACTATTTTTATTTTTCGTATGATGTACTTGAGACCTTATTAGGGGCAAGGCGTTTCGGTACCGGGTGGTACCACCTTGTTCCCATTTATGTATTTGGTGTGTTTTGCTTTTTCTTAGGTGTGTTGGTGAAACGGTTTTTCAAGTCTGGCATTAAGTTCAGCAAAACTACTTGAGTGATGATATTTGTGTGAGAATCGGGAATGGACGATGTTCTTATGCTGGCAGTCAGTTCAGCGCCATCTGTCACTGTCATTCCACGATCTGTGGTTAAGCTCGATAAGTTTTTATTTTTCTTACCCTTTTGATTTTAATCCATTTTTGATCTCAAATAATGGGGACATTACTTGATCTCAAGTGTGGGGTGGGGGATGTAAAATCTCTCGGGTTGGTTATTAATAGAATCATCATTATTTTGGTTTTGACATTTAAAAGACTTAACGTTTCACGGGGTTTTGGTCGTAAAAAAAAAAATTTGAAAAATTTAGGGGAAAATATAAAAAAAAAATTGAAAAAATTAGTTAGTTAAAAAAAAATAAAAATATAAAAGTAGTTAAAAATTCGACCAAAACCCTTGTTTAAGTATGGCTTGGTATTTATATTTCATGATGTTTAAAGAAGCCAAAGTTGTTCCACATGTTCATTACCATTGAACATGAAATCCTACGAGCTAGGGGAACTCAATAGTAGGTCACCTGTACCAAAACGGGTGTAAACCGTGAGAGAGCGGTGATTGCATAGCGTGATTGTGACCGAATCACGTGCCAGATCAAAAACTTTTGGTTACTTGGTATAGCATACTTCCGAAACTATATCATTTTATTATTGTATCATTTAATGATGTGATACTGTGGGAAGAGGAGCCTTGAGCTTCACCAGTGCTGTCCTTTTCAGGAGCAATAGCTACGTGCTTGTGTTTGCTTAGACAACACAACCCATAGCCAAAAGCTATGGAACCCGAAGGTTTTCGGGATTTTTCAAAACCGGTGTCAATTGAAACAGATTGGCACTTCCGAGTGATTCAGATCCACTCATTTAAGGAAGTAAAGTCTTCCGACCGTCCTACTTGGTACGTATGCCTCTTAAGCGTGCCATTTCATTACCCATCATTTCACGATGAGGTACTGTTAGAGGAGAAAGTCTTGAACTTTCAAAACACGTTCATTATTTTGAATGTGAAATCCTACATGAACATTCAGTTCATACGTAGGTCACTTGTACAAAAACGGGTGTCAACCGTATGAACGGTGATTGGATCGTGTGGTCGAAGCCGGGCCATACGCTAGATCGAAAACTTTATAGGGCGGTCTTCATTGTTTCTCCTAACAAGGACAATGTATGCGCTCGACCACCTTTTATGACCATACAGGATGAATCCACTCCATCCTAAAGGGAGTCAAGTCTCCCGAACGACACACTTGCTGATTCATTTCAGAAGTTGTAGTCCAGACCAGTTGTAGGGTGACGAAAAACCTTGAAAAGTCATTGCTAAAATCGACTGGAAATCTACCAGGCCTCAACATCAAACAGGGAAACTGGTAGTCAAAGCTTATCTCAATGAGGGAGATTTGCTAGCCAAATGGGAAGCGCACCATGATACACAAAATGTCAGTGATTGATCAGATTCCCAGTGGATAACCTCCGGAAAGGTAAGATATCAGCTTTTAAGCCTGATGAACCTCAATCTTTATGGTTGACTTAACGGATTAGACAGTTACCTCATAACCATCGATGATATCCGGACGTAATGTGTATCCTCCTAAGCACATTATTTTCTACCGACATCTCGCGATGTTAGGTACTGTGGGAGGCTTGGCTTGACCAATTGCGGGGTAGCCCGTACGTTCTCTTGGCACACATGTTCGATTGTTACATCTTTGGTGCTTGGTTCCCACTTGATTCCCGATGCTATTGAAGACTTATCTTATGATTCGAGATTCTCTGCTTCATCATTATGGTACGTTATCGAGATTATTTTTATATCCGTTACATATTGTTTGCGGTTTGGGAAGTTACAAGGGGGAATGCAAGTGGGAACCATGGTTGTTATTTACTCCAAATCGTGCCCACGCTAGTTGCTTGTTTGGTTTCTTGTTCGTTTGGTTCTACAAATATGTTTGAAGATGTTATTTTATTGTAGAAGATTATTATCGAGTTTCATTGCTTGAGGACAAGCAAAACTCTAGTGTGGGGTTGTTTGATATCGCATATTTCATATGCATTTTCCTTAGCGATATCGGTTACATTTTGGTCCTTATGGATACGATTTGGAGTTATTTCGGTTAAAGTTGTGAAAGTTTGAGTTCCAAGACCAAGAAGGTTAAATTTGATGTTATTTGATGGTTTTGGACGTGTTTCGTTGTTTACAAGTGAAAAGGTTTGATTCGGTTCGAGTTTGGGTGTTAATATTGAGTTTTCAGCTTCGTTTCAGCATTTGTTACATGGAGCGCCGCTCCAAAAGGGGGCGCGCCGCGCCATTTAACTAAAAAATCAGTTCGAGCCTTTTCAAGAACCAAATGTCAGCTCACAGACAATTGGCGCGCCGCGCGGGAAGGATGGCGCGCCGCGCGGGGTTGTGCCCGGGTTCAGAATTTCCTCATATAAAAAGCCCGAATTTAACCCTAAATTATGATAATCGTATCCAGACGAATTCCAGCCACTTTTTGACGAACTTAGGTGATTTTTGGAGATCTTCAAGGTCATTCTAAGGTACCAATCATTCCGGAATCAAGTCTTGATTCGTGTGTTCTTCAGGATTCAATCTTTAATTAGTTTTATTCGTTTGTTATCAACAATGAATTCTTCTATGTTTTTGATTACTATTTTGATTTCAGCCATGATTGTAGGCTAAAACCTTTAATGTTTGTCTAGATTGAATATTTGCAAGTGTTTGGATGATACTTTAATGTTTTATTGATTGATGCATGATTAATTATGAGTTTTGATTAAAGAACCATTCTTGTGGGTGTTAATTATTGTTACTAGGCTGATTAGTGAAACTTGTTTGAACAAAGGGAACCCTGTTTCAATTTAGTGATCTAATTTCCAATTGATTTGTCTTAACCGATTGGGTGCTTACTGGACCAAGGGGGTAAACCGTGTAACGTAATTAACCAAAATAGGGGTGAATTGTGTGGAGCGAACGCGTAACCAATTGAATCTTAATCTTATAATTAGCTAGTTACTAAGTCACAAATGAATGATGGTTTTTGGTGAAAGGGAACCCTAAGCCAATAAGTCCTAGTTTGATGTGTTTGCTAAAAGAGAACTCTGGGTAAACCGACTCTGTAATTGCGTGCATTGATTAATAGAACTAGTGCTTAATAACAAATCATCCAACACTGCGAATAGGATATCTAGGCGAACATTCTTTTATCCATTGAATTCAAATATCTTTATTTTTCTGTCGAGTCTGCATTTATTTTATTTAAACTTAAAAACCAAAAATATTGTCTTTTATTTTCAAAGCTTTCTTGATTTGGCTAATCGTTAAATAGCCGCAAAACAAACTATCTCGTACTTTTGATTTTCATAGCTTAACTTAGTTTACTTTTCTTAGTTGCAAACTTAATTCTCACGTTGATACTGTCCTTGGAACGATACTTGGAATTACCATTTATATACTATTGCACGATCGGGTACACTGCCCGTTAGTGTGTAGTAATCTTTAAACCAGGCATATTTCCAGTGATAAATTATATACTAGATTTTACACATCACTCTATCAACTGAAAAGGTAAAACTCTCGTCCTCTATACTTAGGGTCAATTTCTTACCAAACACGTCTATCATTGCTTTAGCCGTGTTTAAGAATGGTCTTCCTAATATGAGAGGAACTTGAGAATCTTCTTCCATGTCCAGAACAACAAAATCTACTGGAAATACTAAAGTACCAACTTTAACTAGCATGTTCTCCATTATCCCTCTAGGATATTTTACTGATCTATCGGCTAGTTGTATACTTATTCTTGTTGGTTTCAATTCTCCAAGATCTAGTTTAGTGTATAGTGAATACGGCATTAAATTTATACTAGCACATAAGTCTGCCAATGCTTCTATTGAACTTAGACTACCCAGAAAACATGGAATTGTGAAACTTTCTGGATCAGATAGTTTTTCTGGTATCTTATTCAACAGCACTGCTGAACAATTAGCATTCATAGTAACAGCCAAGAGTTCTTCCATTTTCTTTCTATTCGTGATTAGATCTTTCAAGAATTTAGCATATCTAGGCATTCCTAAAATCACATCAATGAAAGGAATATTTACATTTATCTGTTTAAACATATCCAAGAATTTGGATTGCTCGGCTTCAAGTCTCTCTTTTCTCATTTTACTCGGATAAGGAAGTGGTGGTTGGTATGGTTTAACATAATGTTTAGCCTTAACTGTGTTATCTTCATTAACCTTTTCAACTACCGGTTCTTTTTCCTTATCTTGTTCAGGTTGTGGTTCTTGTGGAGTAGGAATATCTTCATTAGAAATTACAGGTATTTCAGGTGGTTTAAGTGTAATACCACTTCTTGTGGTAATGGCTTTAGTTGTTTCATTCCGGGGGTTAGCATTTGTATCACTAGGTAAACTTCCCGGTTTTCTTTCACCTATTAACCTTGCTAGGTTACTTACTTCTTGTTCCAGATTTTGAATAGAAGCTTGTTGATTTCTAAATGCTTGAGCATTTTTTTCATTGTTTTGCTTCTGAGATGTGAAAAATTGTGTTTGAGATTCAACTAGCTTCGTCATCATATCTTCTAAATTCGGCTTTTTATCATCGGTTTGTGGTGGTTTGTTTTGAAAATTAGGTCTTTGTTGGTTGTAAGTATTGTTGGATACTTGTTGATTGTTAGGACCTTGTTGATTATTGTATGGAACATTTCAGTTATAATTCTAGTTTTGATTGTAAATCGGTCTTGGCGGTTGATAATTATTCTGATAATTATTTCCAGGTCTTTGGTTTATGTATGAAACATTCTCTCTTTGTTCCATTGTTAGTTCAATACTGAGACAATCTTTTGTCAAATGTGGTCCTCCACACTGCTCACAACTAATTCGTATTGAGTGGATATCTTTATTCATCTTTTCCATTCGTCTCTCGACAGCATCTATCTTTGCAGAAATGGAATCTAAGTCATGGCTAGAATCGGCTCTAGCTGCTTTAGATGATCTAATGATATCTTTTTCTTGGTGCCACTCATGTGAGTGGGAAGCAGTGTTATCAATAATTTTATAAGCATCAGTTTCTGTTTTCTTCATAATAGAACCACCAGCTGCTATATCTATGTCTTTCCTTGTAGTGATGTCGCATCCTTGGTAGAATATTTGTACTATTTGACATGTGTCTAAACCATGTTGTGGACATCCTCTTAATAGCTTTCCAAATCTTGTCCATGCCTCATATAGAGTTTCATTTGGCTTCTGTGTGAATGTAACAATTTCTCCTTGAAGTCTCACGGCTTTAGATGCCGGAAAGAATTGTTTAAGAAAATTTTCAACTAAAACGTCCCATGTATCGATCGCCCCTTCAGGTAACGATTCCATCCAATCTTTGGCTTCTCCCTTTAAATTCCAGGGAAATAACATGAGATATATCTGTTCATCCTCCACTTCTCTTATTTTAAATAGTGTGCAGATCCTATTAAATGTACGAAGATGTTCATTTGGATCTTCCTTCGGCGCACCATTAAATTGGCATTGATTAGTCACCATATGTAGAATTTGTCCTTTGATTTCATAATCTGGCGCATTAATGTCTGGATGAGTAATTGCGTGACCTTGGTCAGTGCATTTAGCTCTCATTCGGTCTTCCATACTTAGAGGTTCCAGATTCTCCATGATTGAATTTGTTGAATCTGAACCACTAGAGGATTCTGATTTAATGGTACGTTCCTCAACAATCTCTGTTTGAATGATTGGTGGTTCCGGAGGAAAAATTAATGGTTCAGGATCTATGAATCGTCCCTGAATATTCTTCGGATTCTCAATTGTGAGGTCGGGTTCAAAAAATGGATTATCGGAAATTTGAATTGGAGTACTTGGTCGACTGGATGACGATTCTAAAGAAAAATGAACGGCGATAATATTAGCTAGATGTCTTGATCGAGTTACAAGTGGTGAACGTACAAAAGGTGGTGAACGTTTTGCTCGGTGCATTCACTGAATATCCTATTAGTTTTTAAAAAGAAAGAAAAATTATATAAGTTATCCAATTAATAGACTTTTCTGATTTTGCCCACGTTTCGAATAGCCAAAAGATGCAGCAGAGGGGCAGGATTTGTTTGGTCTCAATATAATTGAGTACTGTTTGGCTCCAATAACCCAGTCCACGTACAAATCTAACTATTACTATGAACCAGAAAATTTTGATGTCTATCAATTTAACCACTTAAAATAAATTTTCGTAATTTTAAGAAATTTTAGAAAAGAAGTAGAGAAAATTCTAAGTCCTAAAAACTAGAATGGCGAGAAATAAGAAAGAAAAAGAGCGCGTCGGTATTAAAATTGGAGAAATAAGAAAGAAAAAGAGTGACTTATAAAACTTTAAAACACTCGACTAACCCAACCTTATTATTATCACTAACTTAAAATTAAAATTGCAAATTGAGATTACTAATTGGAGTGATAATTGATACATAGGTAAAAGGCGTCGAAAAATAAAAATAAGAAAGTAGCGCGTTGAAACTTAAAAAGAAACTAAAAACTAAGAATTAAAAGTTGCGTCTAAAAATATTAAAACTTACAAGTAAAACTATATCCCAAATGACAATAACTTAAAAAGGTACTAAAAACTTAAAAAGGCGTCGCAAAATTCTAAAGCACCTAAATCTTAGTCTAAAGAAAAAGCACTTAAGGGATTTTACGGCAAAGCCTAAAAATCTAGAAGTAAAAATAACTATGGCAAATACTATGATTTAAAACTAAAAATGAGCGAAAAATACAAATATTACGCTAAAAACAAATAAAAAGAGACAAAATATAAAAATATACTAAAAGTTGTAAAAAGTACAATTTTTATAAAAATATTATTTTTATATTATTTATTTAATAAAACTATTAATTTTATAAATTATAAAAACTAAATAAACTAAATATATAAATTAAATCTAAAAACTAAACTAAATTAATTAAATAACAAAACCTAATTAGAGTTTTTAATTAAATAATAATAATAATTACCCGTAATTAATGCAGTTTTAGGGCTTCATGTGGCCTGTCAGACACCCTCATGTGATCGCATGAGTTCTAAGTTACCCAGCCATGCGATCGCATGGGCTAGGGTTTCGGGCCAGAGAGTGGGCTGCTACAGTATCGGGCCTCGAGAGTTTTTATTATTATTATTTTTTTTTGCTGAATTATATATTTATAATATATATTTATAATTTAAATAAAACTTATATTTTTATAAAATAAAGATAAAGAAATTTTTATAGAACTTAAATATTTAACAAACTCTTAAAAATATTTATATTTTTGTTTTTCTTTTTATATTTTAGAATATTTAAAACGTATTTTTACAAAAGCGTATTTTTTATAAAAGTAAACTTAAAAATAAAAATCTTTTTTTTTTATATATAGCGTTGCGCTTCCGGCTTTTAAGCTAGATTTGTTCCCCGGCAGCGGCACCAAAAATACTTGATGTGCATAGAAGTGTATATGAAATAGCTTTATTTTTACTAGGAAATACTATTAAATACGATACAATTTTACACAAGATATTTATTTATTTATAGAATGGATATACCTAAACCTTGCTACAACACTTATAGGCAGTGTACCTAATCGTACAGTAGTGTAGTTTTTAGTAAGTTCGGTTCGTTCCACAGAGAAATCTTTTAAACAAAGCTTAACGCTATATTAGTTTTATTTTATAAAAATACAAATATATATAAGTAATATTATTATTATAAAAAGGGGTTTTTACCATTTAATGACCGGTTTGTCGATTTTTAAAACTTTAGTCGCAGTTAAAACCTAATGTAAAATATTAAATAAATAAAATACTTAATTTAAAGCGTAAAGTAAATAACGATAATGAAATTGCGATAAAATAAACTTGCGATAATTAAAAAGTACAATAATTAAAAGTACAATTAAATACAATGACAATAAATAAAAGTACGATAATTAAAAGTGCAATTAAATATGAAAATAAAGGAATTATGCTTATTTAAACTTCCGTAATCATGATGTTTGACGTGTTGATTTTTAGTTTATTCCCATGGGTTAGTTGTCCTTTGTCCTGGATTATTTAATATGTCCATCTGGTTTTTTTCCATAACAGTCCATCAGTCATAAATATAAAGTGCGAGTGTCCTCGTCAAATTATCCTTATACCCGAAGTCAAATATTCCAACTAATTGGGGACTTAAACTGTAACAAGGTCTTAATACTTTGTTTAATAATTACACCAAGTTATCGACTGCGTGTAATTCAAGGTTTTAATATTTTGTTATCAATTATGCCAAGTGTCCTTGTACATAATTTACCCTTGTTTTAATAAGTCTAGTGACTATTAATCCATTCCCGTGTCCGGTTAAATGAACGATTATTCATACATATAAATATCCCGACCATCGTGTCCGATCGAGTGTATATGGTTATTTATAGGGACGTCCAATTGTAAATCTTTATATTAAAATTAACAAACTATCATTTAGTTAAACAAATATAAAGCCCATTAATAGCCCATAGTCTAATTTCCACAAGTGTCGTTCTTTTGTCCAAACTCCAATTATGGTACAAAACCCAATTACCCAATTTTAGTATTTAGCCCAACATCATGATTACTTCGGCTTAAATAAGCATAATAATAACTTAGCTACGAGACATTAAATTAAAAAGGTTGAACATAACTTACAATGATTAAAAATAGCGTAGCGTTACACGGACAGAATTTCGACTTACACCCTTACAATATTCGCTAACATACCCTTATTATTAAAAATTAAAATTAAAATTATAATATAAATATATTTATATATATATATATATATATATATATATAAATATATATATATATATATATATCGTATGTGAGATAGAGAGATGGATTGATATTATGATGCACCAAAGCTCGATTTTTATAAGCATGTGGGCTGGAAAAGAGCCTCATGCGATCACATGGGCTTTGCCCTTCAAGGCCATGCGATCGCATGGCTAGCTGGGGAGGCTCAAAAGTCTTTAAAAACATGGGCTGCTTATTTATTTATTATATAATATAATATATATAATTAAATTTAATTATATATATATTATATTATATTCTTGTACTCCGTTGACTTGTAATTTTTAGTCCGTTGCGTCGAGCGTTGAGAGTTGACTCTGGTCCCGGTTCCGGATTTTCGAACGTCCTTGCGTATAATTTAATATCTTGTACTTTGCGTTTCGCATCTTGTACTCTTGTAATTTTGAGACGTTTCTTATCAATAATTGGAACCTCTTTGATTGTACTGTGTACTTTTGAGCTTTTTGGTTGTTTGCGTCTTCAATTCGTTGAATCTGTCTTTTGTCTTCACTTTTTATTATTTAAACGAATATCACTTGTAAATAGAACAATTGCAACTAAAAGCTTGTCTTTCTTGAGGGATAATGCTATGAAATATATGTTCGTTTTTAGCATTATCAACCTGCTGCGGCTGCATCTTCAATTCTCCGAGTTTTTAGCAAGAAATTCCATCTTATCTGTGAGGGATTTGATGGCCTCCGTTTGATTGTTGAGTGCAGAGAGTAAGGCAGATGATGAAGTTGTTTCACCACTGTTCCAGTCATGATGATGTATTGTCATGTTCTCGAGCAACTCCCATGCTTCGTGAAATGTCCCGTTCTTATTGATTAAAAACGTTCCATATTAATTGATTTCGTTGCGAGGTTTTGACCTCTATATGAGACATTTTTCAAAGACTGCATTCTTTTTTAAAACAAACCATAACCTTTATTTTATAAATAAAGGTTTAAAAAGCTTTACGTAGATTATCAAATAATGATAATCTAAAATATCCTGTTTACACACGACCATTACATAATGGTTTACAATACAAATATGTTACAACAAAATAAGTTTCTTGAATGCAGTTTTTACACAATATCATACAAGCATGGACTCCAAATCCCGTCCTTATTTAAGTATGCAACAGCGGAAGCTCTTAGTATTCACCTGAGAATAAACATGCTTTAAACGTCAACAAAAATGTTGGTGAGTTATAGGTTTAACCTATATATATCAAATCGTAACAATAGACCACAAGATTTCATATTTCAATACACATCCCATACATAGAGATAAAAATCATTCATATGGTGAATACCTGGTAACCAACATTAACAAGATGCATATATAAGAATATCCCCATCATTCCGGGACACCCTTCGGATATGATATAAATTTCGAAGTACTAAAGCATCCGGTACTTTGGATGGGGTTTGTTAGGCCCAATAGATCTATCCTTAGGATTCACGTCAATTAGGGTGTCTGTTCCCTAATTCTTAGATTACCAGACTTAAAAGGGGCATATTCGATTTCGATAATTCAACCATAGAATGTAGTTTCACGTACTTGTGTCTATTTTGTAAATCATTTATAAAACCTGCATGTATTCTCATCCCAAAAATATTAAATTTTAAAAGTGGGACTATAACTCACTTTCACAGATTTTTACTTCGTCGGGAAGAAAGACTTGGCCACTGGTTGATTCACGAACCTATAACAATATATACATATATATCAAAGTATGTTCAAAATATATTTACAACACTTTTAATATATTTTGATGTTTTAAGTTTATTAAGTCAGCTGTCCTCGTTAGTAACCTACAACTAGTTGTCCACAGTTAGATGTACAGAAATAAATCGATAAATATTATCTTGAATCAATCCACGACCCAGTGTATACGTATCTCAGTATTGATCACAACTCAAACTATATATATTTTGGAATCAACCTCAACCCTGTATAGCTAACTCCAACATTCACATATAGAGTGTCTATGGTTGTTCCGAAATATATATAGATGTGTCGACATGATAGGTCGAAACATTGTATACGTGTCTATGGTATCTCAAGATTACATAATATACAATACAAGTTAATTAAGTTATGGTTGGAATAGATTTGTTACCAATTTTCACGTAGCTAAAATGAGAAAAATTATCCAATCTTGTTTTACCCATAACTTCTTCATTTTAAATCCGTTTTGAGTGAATCAAATTGCTATGGTTTCATATTGAACTCTATTTTATGAATCTAAACAGAAAAAGTATAGGTTTATAGTCGAAAAAATAAGTTACAAGTCGTTTTTGTAGAGGTAGTCATTTCAGTCGAAAGAACGACGTCTAGATGACCATTTTAGAAAACATACTTCCACTTTGAGTTTAACCATAATTTTTGGATATAGTTTCATGTTCATAATAAAAATCATTTTCTCAGAATAACAACTTTAAAATCAAAGTTTATCATAGTTTTTAATTAACTAACCCAAAACAGCCCGCGGTGTTACTACGACGGCGTAAATCCGGTTTTACGGTGTTTTTCGTGTTTCCAGGTTTTAAATCATTAAGTTAGCATATCATATAGATATAGAACATGTGTTTAGTTGATTTTAAAAGTCAAGTTAGAAGGATTAACTTTTGTTTGCGAACAAGTTTAGAATTAACTAAACTATGTTCTAGTGATTACAAGTTTAAACCTTCGAATAAGATAGCTTTATATGTATGAATCGAATGATGTTATGAACATCATTACTACCTTAAGTTCCTTGGATAAACCTACTGGAAAAGTGAAAAATGGATCTAGCTTCAACGGATCCTTGGATGGCTCGAAGTTCTTGAAGCAGAATCATGACACGAAAACAAGTTCAAGTAAGATCATCACTTGAAATAAGATTGTTATAGTTATAGAAATTGAACCAAAGTTTGAATATGATTATTACCTTGTATTAGAATGATAACCTACTGTAAGAAACAAAGATTTCTTGAGGTTGGATGATCACCTTACAAGATTGGAAGTGAGCTAGCAAACTTGAAAGTAATCTTGATTTTATGTAACTAGAACTTGTAAAATATATGAAGAACACTTAGAACTTGAAGATAGAACTTGAGAGAGATCAATTAGATGAAGAAAATTGAAGAATGAAAGTATTTGTAGGTGTTTTTGGTCGTTGGTGTATGGATTAGATATAAAGGATATGTAATTTTGTTTTCATGTAAATAAGTCATGAATGATTACTCATATTTTTTGTAATTTTATGAGATATTTCATGCTAGTTGCCAAATGATGGTTCCCACATGTGTTAGGTGACTCACATTAGCTGCTAAGAGCTGATCATTAGAGTGTATATACCAATAGTACATACATCTAAAAGCTGTGTATTGTACGAGTACGAATACGGGTGCATACGAGTAGAATTGTTGATGAAACTGAACGAGGATGTAATTGTAAGCATTTTTGTTAAGTAGAAGTATTTTGATAAGTGTCTTGAAGTCTTTCAAAAGTGTATGAATACATATTAAAACACTACATGTATATACATTTTAACTGAGTCGTTAAGTCATCGTTAGTCGTTACATGTAAATGTTGTTTTGAAACCTTTAGGTTAACGATCTTGTTGAATGTTGTTAACCCATTGTTTATTATAACAAATGAGATGTTAAATTATTATATTATCATGATATTATGATATATAATATAACTTAGTATGATGTATATACAGTTAAATGTCGTTACAACGATAATCGTTACATATATGTCTCGTTTCGAAATCATTAAGTTAGTAGTCTTATTTTTACATATGTATTTCATTGTTAATACACTTAATAATATATTTACTTATCATTTAACATAATTAACCAAGTGTATCAATATCTTAATATGATTCATATGTACCTAGTAAGACGTTGTTATAACGATAATCGTTATATATATCGTTTTCGAGTTTCTTAAATTAATAGTCTCATTTTTATGTATATAACTCATTGTTAAAATACCTAATGAGATACATACTTATAATAAAAACATGTTAACTATATATATAACCATATATATGTCATTGTATAGTTTTTACAAGTTTTAACGTTCGTGAATCACCGGTCAACTTGGGTGGTCAATTGTCTATATGAAACATATTTCAATTAATCAAGTCTTAACAAGTTTGATTGCTTAACATGTTGGAAACATTTAATCATGTAAATATCAATCTCAATTAATATATATAAACATGGAAAAGTTCGGGTCACTACAGTACCTTCCCGTTAAATAAATTTCGTCCCGAAATTTTAAGCTGTTGAAGGTGTTGACGAATCTTCTGGAAATAGATGCGAGTATTTCTTCTTCATCTGATCTTCATGCTCCCAGGTGAACTCGGGTCCTCTACGAGCATTCCATCGAACCTTAACAATTGGTATCTTGTTTTGCTTAAGTCTTTTAACCTCACGATCCATTATTTCGACGGGTTCTTCGATGAATTGAAGTTTTTCGTTGATTTGGATTTCATCTAACGGAATAGTGAGATCTTCTTTAGCAAAACATTTCTTCAAATTTGAGACGTGAAAAGTGTTATGTACAGCCGCGAGTTGTTGAGGTAACTCAAGTCGGTAAGCTACTGGTCCGACACGATCAATAATCTTGAATGGTCCAATATACCTTGGATTTAATTTCCCTCGTTTACCAAATCGAACAACGCCTTTCCAAGGTGCAACTTTAAGCATGACCATCTCTCCAATTTCAAATTCTATATCTTTTCTTTTAATGTCAGCGTAGCTCTTTTGTCGACTTTGGGCGGTTTTCAACCGTTGTTGAATTTGGATGATCTTCTCGGTAGTTTCTTGTATAATCTCCGGACCCGTAATCTGTCTATCCCCCACTTCACTCCAACAAATCGGAGACCTGCACTTTCTACCATAAAGTGCTTCAAACGGCGCCATCTCAATGCTTGAATGGTAGCTGTTGTTGTAGGAAAATTCTGCTAACGGTAGATGTCGATCCCAACTGTTTCCGAAATCAATAACACATGCTCGTAGCATGTCTTCAAGCGTTTGTATCGTCCTTTCGCTCTGCCCATCAGTTTGTGGATGATAGGCAGTACTCATGTCTAGACGAGTTCCTAATGCTTGCTGTAATGTCTGCCAGAATCTTGAAATAAATCTGCCATCCCTATCAGAGATAATAGAGATTGGTATTCCATGTCTGGAGAGGACTTCCTTCAAATACAGTCGTGCTAACTTCTCCATCTTGTCATCTTCTCTTATTGGTAGAAAGTGTGCAGATTTGGTGAGATGATCAACTATTACCCAAATAGTATCAAAACCACTTGCAGTCCTTGGCAATTTAGTGATGAAATCCATGGTAATGTTTTCCCATTTCCATTCCGGGATTTCGGGTTGTTGAAGTAGACCTGATGGTTTCTGATGCTCAGCTTTGACCTTAGAACACGTCAAACATTCTCCTACGTATTTAGCAACATCGGCTTTCATACCCGGCCACCAAAAATGTTTCTTGAGATCCTTGTACATCTTCCCCGTTCCAGGATGTATTGAGTATCTGGTTTTATGAGTTTCTCTAAGTACCATTTCTCTCATATCTCCAAATTTTGGTACCCAAATCCTTTCAGCCCTATACCGGGTTCCGTCTTCCCGAATATTAAGATGCTTCTCCGATCCTTTGGGTATTTCATCCTTTAAATTTCCCTCTTTTAAAACTCCTTGTTGTGCCTCCTTTATTTGAGTAGTAATGTTATTATGAATCATTATATTCATAGATTTTACTCGAATGGGTCCTCTGTCCTTCCTGCTCAAGGCATCGGCTACCACATTTGCCTTCCCCGGGTGGTAACGAATCTCAAAGTCGTAATCATTCAATAATTTAATCCACCTACGCTGCCTCATATTCAGTTGTTTCTGATTAAATATGTGTTGAAGACTTTTGTGGTCGGTATATATAATACTTTTGACCCCATATAAGTAGTGCCTCCAAGTCTTTAATGCAAAAACAACCGCGCCTAATTCCAAATCATGCGTCGTATAATTTTGTTCGTGAATCTTCCATTGTCTAGACGCATAAGCAATCACCTTCGTTCGTTGCATTAATACACAACCGAGACCTTGCTTTGATGCGTCACAATAAATCACAAAATCATCATTCCCTTCAGGCAATGACAATATAGGTGCCGTAGTTAGCTTTTTCTTCAATAACTGAAACGCTTTCTCTTGTTCATCATTCCATTCAAATTTCTTCTCTTTATGCGTTAATGCAGTCAAGGGTTTTGCTATTCTGGAAAAGTCTTGGATGAACCTTCTGTAGTAACCGGCTAGTCCTAAAAACTGGCGTATGTGTTTCGGAGTTTTCGGGGTTTCCCACTTTTCAACAGTTTCTATCTTTGCCGGATCCACCTTAATACCTTCTTTGTTCACTATGTGACCGAGGAATTGAACTTCTTCCAACCAAAATGCACACTTTGAAAACTTAGCGTACAATTCTTCCTTCCTCAATACTTCTAACACCTTTCTCAAATGTTCACCGTGTTCTTGGTCATTCTTTGAGTAAATAAGTATGTCATCAATGAAAACAATGACAAACTTGTCAAGGTATGGTCCACACACTCGGTTCATAAGGTCCATGAACACAGCTGGTGCATTAGTTAAAACAAACGGCATGACCATAAACTCGTAATGACCGTAACGTGTTCTGAAAGCAGTCTTTGGAATATCATCTTCTTTCACCCGCATTTGATGATACCCGGAACGTAAGTCAATCTTTGAATAAACAGACGAGCCTTGTAGTTGATCAAATAAGTCGTCGATTCTCGGTAATGGGTACCGGTTCTTGATGGTAAGTTTGTTCAACTCTCGGTAGTCGATACACAACCTGAATGTACCATCTTTCTTCTTGACAAACAAAACAGGAGCTCCCCACGGTGATGTGCTTGGTCGAATGAAACCACGCTCTAAAAGTTCTTGTAATTGGCTTTGCAGTTCTTTCATCTCGCTAGGTGCGAGTCTGTAAGGAGCACGAGCTATTGGTGCAGCTCCTGGTACAAGATCTATTTGAAATTCAACGGATCGATGTGGGGGTAATCCCGGTAATTCTTTCGGAAATACATCGGGAAATTCTTTTGCAATGGGAACATCATTGATGCTCTTTTCTTCAGTTTGTACTTTCTCGACGTGTGCTAGAATAGCATAGCAACCTTTTCTTATTAGTTTTTGTGCCTTCAAATTACTAATAAGATGTAGCTTCGTGTTGCCCTTTTCTCCGTACACCATTAAGGGTTTTCCTTTTTCTCGTATAATGCGAATTGCATTTTTGTAATAAACGATCTCTGCTTTCACTTCTTTCAACCAGTCCATACCGATTATCACATCAAAACTCCCTAACTCTACTGGTATTAAATCAATCTTAAATGTTTCGCTAACCAGTTTAATTTCTCGATTCCGACATATATTATCTGCTGAAATTAATTTACCATTTGCTAATTCGAGTAAAAATTTACTATCCAAAGGCGTCAATGGGCAACTTAATTTAGCACAAAAATCTCTACTCATATAGCTTCTATCCGCACCCGAATCAAATAAAACGTAAGCAGATTTATTGTCAATAAGAAACATACCCGTAACAAGCTCCGGGTCTTCCTGTGCCTCTGCCGCATTAATATTGAAAACTCTTCCGCGGCCTTGTCTATTCGTGTTCTCCTAGTTCAGGCAATTTCTAATAATGTGGCCCGGTTTTCCACATTTATAACAAACTACATTGGCATAGCTTGCTCCGACACTACTTGATCCGCCATTACTCGTTCCGACACCATTTGTTCCTTTCGTTCTATTAACCCCTGGTCCGTAGACCTCACACTTCGCCGCGCTATGACCATTTCTTTTACACTTGTTGCAAAATTTGGTGCAGAACCCCGAGTGATACTTTTCACACCTTTGGCATAGCTGTTTCTGATTATTGTTGTTGTTGCGGTTATTATTATTGTTGGGATGATTGTTGTAGTTGCTGTTGTTTTTGTTGTTGTTGTTGGGCCGTTTGTTGTAGTTGCGATTGATGTTGCGATTGTTGGGATAATTGTTGCGATTGCTGTTGTTGTTGTATTGGTGATTCTTATCACCATTTTCCTCCCACTTTCTTTTGACTTGCTTCACATTGGCCTCTTCAGCAGTCTGTTCTTTAATTCTTTCTTCAATCTGGTTCACTAGTTTGTGAGCCATTCTACATGCCTGTTGTATGGAGGCGGGCTCGTGTGAACTTATATCTTCTTGGATTCTTTCCGGTAATCCTTTCACAAACGCGTCGATCTTCTCTTCCTCATCTTCGAATGCTCCCGGACACAATAGGTACAATTCTGTGAATCGTCTTTCGTACGTGGTAATATCAAATCCTTGGGTTCGTAACCCTCTAAGTTCTGTCTTGAGCTTATTGACCTCGGTTCTGGGACGGTACTTCTCGTTCATCAAGTGCTTGAATGCTGATCACGGTAGTGCGTACGCATCGTCTTGTCCCACTTGCTCTAGATAGGTATTCCACCATGTTAACGCAGAACCTGTGAAGGTATGCGTAGCGTACTTCACTTTGTCCTCTTCAGTACACTTACTTATGGCAAACACCGATTCGACCTTCTCGGTCCACCGTTTCAATCCGATCGGTCCTTCTGTTCCATCAAATTCCAAAGGTTTGCAGGCAGTGAATTCTTTGTAGGTGCATCCTACACGATTTCCTGTACTGCTAGATCCAAGGTTATTATTGGTATGTAGCGCAGCCTGTACTGCGGCTATGTTTGAAGCTAGAAAAGTACGGAATTCCTCTTCATTCATATTCACTGTGTGTCGAGTAGTCGGTGCCATTTCCTTCAAAATAGTCAAATGGAACAAGTTAATCATACAGAATATTAAGAGTAGTTAATAGTATTTCGTAGCATAATATGAACTCATTTATAAAAGCTTTTTCTTCATATTAGCATTTTATAAGTTTAAATTCGGGTAGTACCTACCCGTTAAGTTCATACTTAGTAGCTAATATACAATTCAACTACTACAATTCTATATGAAAAACTGATTATAATAATATTTCGCGTTCAAACTTTTACACAATATTTTACAAACTTACAATACCGCTTATTTTACATATAGCATGAAATATAGCACACAATAAATTTGATACAAGATGGTTGTGAAGATAATTCTAGCTAGTACACAAGTCGTTCAGCAAAGGCAATAAAGACACGTAATTCATACATCCAGAAACAAGTCATGCATTCTGGTTTTACTAGGACTACTTCCCATCCTTGGTCTTGTGGAACATACCCGTTATGGTCGTTGATAAGACACCGTGTTGTAACGTCGTCAAAGGGACGAGGGTTACGTAATGTCCAACAGTCCCGTAACAATCTAAAAACCTCATTTCTTACCCCAATTACCGACTCTGTCACTTGTGGGAATGTTTTGTTTAATAGTTGTAGCCCGATGTTCTTGTTCTCACTTTGGTGAGAAGCGAACATTACTAATCCGTAAGCATAACATGTTTCTTTATGTTGCATGTTAGCCGCTTTTTCTAAATCACGAAGTCCAATATTCGGATATATTGAGTCAAAATAATTTCTTAACCCATTGCGTAAAATAGCATTTGGGTTCCCCGCAATATATGCGTCAAAGTAAACACATCGTAACTTATGGATTTCCCAATGTGATATCCCCCATCTTTCGAACGAAAACCTTTTATAAACCAAGGCATTCTTGGAACGTTCTTCGAAAGTCTTACAAACTGATCTCGCCTTAAATAGTTGTGCCGAGGAATTCTGACCGACTCTAGACAAGATTTCATCAATCATGTCTCCGGGTAGGTCTCTTAAAATATTGGGTTGTCTATCCATTTTGTGTTTTTATACTGTAAAATAGACAAGAGTTAGATTCATAAAAAAATACTTATTAATACAAGCAATTTTAACATATATCATAAAGCATAAGCACACTATATTACTTATATTACACCACACGAATACAACTATCTTATTCCGACTTGCTTGTTTCTTCTTCTTCGGTTTTGGTTCGTTTTGCCAAGTTTCTAGGGATATATGATGTTCCCCTAATACGAGCCGTCGTTATCCACATTGGTTTAGAAAAACCTGGTGGTTTAGAGGTTCCCGGGTCATTGTTACAACTTAAGGACTTCGGGGGTTGACGATACATATAAAGTTCATCGGGGTTGGAATTAGATTTCTCTATTTTTATGCCCTCTCCCTTATTATTTTCTTTTGCCTTTTTAAATTCAGTTGGGGTAATTTCTATAACATCATCGGAATTCTCGTCGGAATTCGATTCATCGGAGAATTGGTAATCCTCCCAATATTTTGCTTCCTTGGCGGAAACACCATTGACCATAATTAACCTTGGTCGGTTGGTTGAGGATTTTCTTTTACTTAACCGTTTTATTATTTCCCCCACCGGTTCTATTTCTTCATCCGGTTCCGATTCTTCTTCCAGTTCCGATTCTTCTTCCGGTTCCTCTTCGGGAACTTGTGAATCAGTCCATGAATCATTCCAATTTACATTTGACTCTTCATTATTATTAGGTGATTCAATGGGACTTGTTCTAGAGGTAGACATCTATCACATAATATCAAACGCGTTAAGAGATTAATATATCACATAATATTCACATGTTAAAAATATATAGTTTCCAACAAAATTTGCTAAGCAATCATTTTTCAAGTAAACACGGTCGAAGTCCAGACTCACTAATGCATCCTAACAAACTAGATAAGACACACTAATGCAAAATTCTGGTTCTCTAAGACCAACGCTCGGATACCAACTGAAATGTCCCGTTCTTATTGATTAAAAACGTTCCATATTAATTAATTTCGTTGCGAGGTTTTGACCTCTATATGAGACGTTTTTCAAAGACTGCATTCATTTTTAAAACAAACCATAACCTTTATTTTATAAATAAAGGTTTAAAAAGCTTTATGTAGATTATAAAGTAATGATAAAAATAAGTTTCTTGAATGCAGTTTTTACACAATATCATACAAGCATGGACTCCAAATCCCGTCCTTATTTAAGTATGCAACAGCGGAAGCTCTTAGTATTCACCTGAGAATAAACATGCTTTAAACGTCAACAAAAATGTTGGTGAGTTATAGGTTTAACCTATATATATCAAATCGTAACAATAGACCATAAGATTTCATATTTCAATACACATCCCATACATAGAGATAAAAATCATTCATATGGAGAATACCTGGTAACCGACATTAACAAGATGCATATATAAGAATATCCCCATCATTCCGGGACACCCTTCGGATATGATATAAATTTTGAAGTACTAAAGCATCCGGTACTTTGGATGGGGTTTGTTAGGCCCAATAGATCTATCCTTAGGATTCGCGTCAATTAGGGTGTCTGTTCCCTAATTCTTAGATTACCAGACTTAAAAGGGGCATATTCGATTTCGATAATTCAACCATAGAATGTAGTTTCACGTACTTGTGTCTATTTTGTAAATCATTTATAAAACCTGCATGTATTCTCATCCCAAAAATATTAGATTTTAAAAGTGGGACTATAACTCACTTTCACAGATTTTTACTTCGTCGGAAAGTAAGACTTGGCCACTGGTTGATTCACGAACCTATAACAATATATACATATTGAAATGTCCCGTTCTTATTGATTAAAAACGTTCCATATTAATTGATTTCGTTGCGAGGTTTTGACCTCTATATGAGACGTTTTTCAAAGACTGCATTCATTTTTAAACAAACCATAACCTTTATTTCATCAATAAAGGTTTAAAAAGCTTTACGTAGATTATCAAATAATGATAATCTAAAATATCCTGTTTACACACGACCATTACATAATGGTTTACAATACAAATATGTTACAACAAAGTAAGTTTCTTGAATGCAGTTTTTACACAATATCATACAAGCATGGACTCCAAATCTTGTCCTTATTTAAGTATGCGACAGCGGAAGCTCTTAATAATCACCTGAGAATAAACATGCTTAAAACGTTAACAAAAATGTTGGTGAGTTATAGGTTTAACCTATATATATCAAATCGTAACAATAGACCACAAGATTTCATATTTCAATACACATCCCATACATAGAGATAAAAATCATTCATATGGTGAACACCTGGTAACCGACAATAACAAAATGCATATATAAGAATATCCCCATCATTCCGGGACACCCTTCGGATATGATATAAATTTCGAAGTACTAAAGCATCCGGTACTTTGGATGGGGTTTGTTAGGCCCAATAGATCTATCTTTAGGATTCGCGTCAATTAGGGTGTCTGTTCCCTAATTCTTAGATTACCAGACTTAATAAAAAGGGGCATATTCGATTTCGATAATTCAACCATAGAATGTAGTTTCACGTACTTGTGTCTATTTTGTAAATCATTTATAAAACCTGCATGTATTCTCATCCCAAAAATATTAGATTTTAAAAGTGGGACTATAACTCACTTTCACAGATTTTTACTTCGTCGGGAAGTAAGACTTGGCCACTGGTTGATTCACGAACCTATAACAATATATACATATATATCAAAGTATGTTCAAAATATATTTACAACACTTTTAATATATTTTGATGTTTTAAGTTTATTAAGTCAGCTGTCCTCGTTAGTAACCTACAACTAGTTGTCCACAGTTAGATGTACAGAAATAAATCGATAAATATTATCTTGAATCAATCCACGACCCAATGTATACGTATCTCAGTATTGATCACAACTCAAACTATATATATTTTGGAATCAACCTCAACCCTGTATAGCTAACTCCAACATTCACATATAGAGTGTCTATGGTTGTTCCGAAATATATATAGATGTGTCGACATGATAGGTCGAAACATTGTATACGTGTCTATGGTATCTCAAGATTACATAATATATAATACAAGTTGATTAAGTTATGGTTGGAATAGATTTGTTACCAATTTTCACGTAGCTAAAATGAGAAAAATTATCCAATCTTGTTTTACCCATAACTTCTTCATTTTAAATCCGTTTTGAGTGAATTAAATTGCTATGGTTTCATATTGAACTCTATTTTATGAATCTAAACAAAAAAAGTATAGGTTTCTAGTCGGAAAAATAAGTTACAAGTCATTTTTGTAAAGGTAGTCATTTCAGTCGAAAGAACGACGTCTAGATGACCATTTTAGAAAACATACTTCCACTTTGAGTTTAACCATAATTTTTGGATATAGTTTCATGTTCATAATAAAAATCATTTTCTCAGAATAAAAACTTTTAAATCAAAGTTTATCATAGTTTTTAATTAACTAACCCAAAACAGCCCGCGGTGTTACTACGACGGCGTAAATCCGGTTTTACGGTGTTTTTCGTGTTTCCAGGTTTTAAATCATTAAGTTAGCATATCATATAGATATAGAACATGTGTTTAGTTGATTTTAAAAGTCAAGTTAGAAGGATTAACTTTTGTTTGCGAACAAGTTTAGAATTAACTAAACTATGTTCTAGTGATTACAAGTTTAAACCTTCGAATAAGATAGCTTTATATGTATGAATCGAATGATGTTATGAACATCATTACTACCTTAAGTTCCTTGGATGAACCTACTGGAAAAGAGAAGAATGGATCTAGCTTCAATGGATCCTTGGATGGCTCAAAGTTCTTGAAGCAAAATCATGACACGAAAACAAGTTCAAGTAAGATCATCACTTGAAATAAGATTGTTATAGTTATAGAAATTGAACCAAATTTTGAATATGATTTTTACCTTGTATTAGAATGATAACCTACTGTAAGAAACAAAGATTTCTTGAGGTTGGATGATCACCTTACAAGATTGGAAGTGAGCTAGCAAACTTGAAAGTATTCTTGATTTTATGAAACTAGAACTTTTGGAATTTATGAAGAACACTTAGAACTTGAAGATAGAACTTCAGAGAGTTCAATTAGATGAAGAAAATTGAAGAATGAAAGTGTTTGTAGGTGTTTTTGGTCGTTGGTGTATGGATTAGATATAAAGGATATGTAATTTTGTTTTCATGTAAATAAGTCATGAATGATTACTCATATTTTTGTAATCTTATGAGATATTTCATGCTAGTTGCCAAATGATGGTTCCCACATGTGTTAGGTGACTCACATGGGCTGCTAAGAGCTGATCATTGGAGTGTATATACCAATAGTACATACATCTAAAAGCTGTGTATTGTACGAGTACGAATACGGGTGCATACGAGTAGAATTGTTGATGAAACTGAACGAGAATGTAATTGTAAGCATTTTTGTTAAGTAGAAGTATTTTGATAAGTGTATTGAAGTCTTTCAAAAGTGTATAAATACATATTAAAACACTACATGTATATACATTTTAACTGAGTCGTTAAGTCATCGTTAGTCGTTACATGTAAGTGTTGTTTTGAAACCTTTAGGTTAACGATCTTGTTAAATGTTGTTAACCCAATGTTTATAATATCAAAAGAGATTTTAAATTATTATATTATCATGATATTATGATGTACGAATATCTCTTAATATGATATATATACATTAAATGTCGTTACAACGATAAACGTTACACATATGTCTCGTTTCAAAATCATTAAGTTAGTAGTCTTGTTTTTACATATGTAGTTCATTGTTAATATAATTAATGATATGTTTACTTATCATAATATCATGTTAAATATATATATAACCATATATATGTCATCATATAGTTTTTTTTTACAAGTTTTAACGTTCGTGAATCACCGGTCAACTTGGGTGGTCAATTGTCTATATGAAACCTATTTCAATTAATCAAGTCTTAACAAGTTTGATTGCTTAACATGTTGGAAACATTTAATCATGTAAACATCAATCTCAATTAATGTATATAAACATGGAAAAGTTCGGGTCACTACAGTACCTACCCGTTAAATAAATTTCGTCCCGAAATTTTAAGCTGTTGAAGGTGTTGACGAATCTTCTGGAAATAGATGCGGGTATTTCTTCTTCATCTGATCTTCACGCTCCCAGGTGAACTCGGGTCCTCTACGAGCATTCCATCGAACCTTAACAATTGGTATCTTGTTTTGCTTAAGTCTTTTAACCTCACGATCCATTATTTCGACGGGTTCTTCGATGAATTGGAGTTTTTCGTTGATTTGGATTTCATCTAACGGAATAGTGAGATCTTCTTTAGCAAAACATTTCTTCAAATTCGAGACGTGGAAAGTGTTATGTACAGCCGCGAGTTGTTGAGGTAACTCAAGTCGGTAAGCTACTGGTCCGACACGATCAATAATCTTGAATGGTCCAATATACCTTGGATTTAATTTCCCTCGTTTACCAAATCGAACAACGCCTTTCCAAGGTGAAACTTTAAGCATGACCATCTCTCCAATTTCAAATTCTATATCTTTTCTTTTAATGTCAGCGTAGCTCTTTTGTCGACTTTGGGCGGTTTTCAACCGTTGTTGAATTTGGATGATCTTCTCGGTAGTTTCTTGTATAATCTCCGGACCCGTAATCTGTCTATCCCCCACCTCACTCCAACAAATCGGAGACCTGCACTTTCTACCATAAAGTGCTTCAAACGGCGCCATCTCAATGCTTGAATGGTAGCTGTTGTTGTAGGAAAATTCTGCTAACGGTAGATGTCGATCCCAACTGTTTCCAAAATCAATAACACATGCTCGTAGCATGTCTTCAAGCGTTTGTATCGTCCTTTCGCTCTGCCCATCAGTTTGTGGATGATAGGCAGTACTCATGTCTAGACGAGTTCCTAATGCTTGCTGTAATGTCTGCCAGAATCTTGAAATAAATCTGCCATCCCTATCAGAGATAATAGAGATTGGTATTCCATGTCTGGAGATGACTTCCTTCAAATACAGTCGTGCTAACTTCTCCATCTTGTCATCTTCTCTTATTGGTAGGAAGTGTGCTGATTTGGTGAGATTATCAACTATTACCCAAATAGTATCAAAACCACTTGCAGTCCTTGGCAATTTAGTGATGAAATCCATGGTAATGTTTTCCCATTTCCATTCCGGGATTTCGGGTTGTTGAAGTAGACCTGATGGTTTCTGATGCTCAGCTTTGACCTTAGAACACGTCAAACATTCTCCTACGTATTTAGCAACATCGGCTTTCATACCCGACCACCAAAAATGTTTCTTGAGATCCTTGTACATCTTCCCTGTTCCAGGATGTATTGAGTATCTGGTTTTATGAGCTTCTCTAAGTACCATTTCTCTCATATCTCCAAATTTTGGTACCCAAATCCTTTCAGCCCTATACCGGGTTCCGTCTTCCCGAATATTAAGATGCTTCTCCGATCCTTTGGGTATTTCATCCTTTAAATTTCCCTCTTTTAAAACTCCTTGTTGCGCCTCCTTTATTTGAGTAGTAATGTTATTATGAATCATTATATTCATAGATTTTACTCGAATGGGTTCTCTATCCTTCCTGCTCAAGGCATCGGCTACCACATTTGCCTTCCCCGGGTGGTAACGAATCTCAAAATCGTAATCATTCAATAATTCAATCCACCTACGCTGCCTCATATTCAGTTGTTTCTGATTAAATATGTGTTGAAGACTTTTGTGGTCGGTATATATAATACTTTTGACCCCATATAAGTAGTGCCTCCAAGTCTTTAATGCAAAAACAACCGCGCCTAATTCCAAATCATGCGTCGTATAATTTTGTTCGTGAATCTTCAATTGTCTAGACGCATAAGCAATCACCTTCGTTCGTTGCATTAATACACAACCGAGACCTTGCTTTGATGCATCACAATAAATCACAAAATCATCATTCCCTTCAGGCAATGACAATATAGGTGCCGTAGTTAGCTTTTTCTTCAATAACTGAAACGCTTTCTCTTGTTCATCATTCCATTCAAATTTCTTCCCTTTATGCGTTAATGCAGTCAAGGGTTTTGCTATTCTAGAAAAGTCTTGGATGAACCTTCTGTAGTAACCAGCTAGTCCTAAAAACTGGCGTATGTGTTTCGGAGTTTTCGGGGTTTCCCACTTTTCAACAGTTTCTATCTTTGCCGGATCCACCTTAATACCTTCTTTGTTCACTATGTGACCGAGGAATTGAACTTCTTCCAACCAAAATGCACACTTTGAAAACTTAGCGTACAATTCTTCCTTCCTCAATACTTCTAACACCTTTCTCAAATGTTCACCGTGTTCTTGGTCATTCTTTGAGTAAATAAGTATGTCATCAATGAAAACAATGACAAACTTGTCAAGGTATGGTCCACACACTCGGTTCATAAGGTCCATGAACACAGCTGGTGCATTAGTTAAACCAAACGGCATGACCATAAACTCGTAATGACCGTAACGTGTTCTGAAAGCAGTCTTTGGAATATCATCTTCTTTCACCCGCATTTGATGATACCCGGAACGTAAGTCAATCTTTGAATAAACAGACGAGCCTTGTAGTTGATCAAATAAGTCGTCGATTCTCGGTAGTGGGTAGCGGTTCTTGATGGTAAGTTTGTTCAACTCTCGGTAGTCGATACACAACCTGAATGTACCATCTTTCTTCTTGACAAACAAAACAGGAGCTCCCCACGGTGATGTGCTTGGTCGAATGAAACCACGCTCTAAAAGTTCTTGTAATTGGCTTTGCAGTTCTTTCATCTCGCTGGGTGCGAGTCTGTAAGGAGCACGAGCTATTGGTGCAGCTCCTGGTACAAGATCTATTTGAAATTCAACGGATCGATGTGGGGGTAATCCCGGTAATTCTTTCGGAAATACATCGGGAAATTCTTTTGCAATGGGAACATCATTGATGCTCTTATCTTCAGTTTGTACTTTCTCGACGTGTGCTAGAACAGCATAGCAACCTTTTCTTATTAGTTTTTGTGCCTTCAAATTACTAATAAGATGTAGCTTCGTGTTGCCCTTTTCTCCGTACACCATTAAGGGTTTTCCTTTTTCTCGTATAATGCGAATTGCATTTTTGTAACAAACGATCTCCGCTTTCACTTCTTTCAACCAGTCCATACCGATTATCACATCAAAACTCCCTAACTCTACTGGTATCAAATCAATCTTAAATGTTTCGCTAACCAGTTTAATTTCTCGATTCCGACATATATTATCTGCTGAAATTAATTTACCATTTGCTAATTCGAGTAAAAATTTACTATCCAAAGGCGTCAATGGACAACTTAATTTAGCACAAAAATCTCTACTCATATAGCTTCTATCCGCACCCGAATCAAATAAAACGTAAGCAGATTTATTGTCAATAAGAAACGTACCCGTAACAAGCTCCGGGTCTTCCTGTGCCTCTACCGCATTAATATTGAAAACTCTTCCACGGCCTTGTCCATTCGTGTTCTCCTGGTTCGGGCAATTTCTAATAATGTGGCCTGGTTTTCCACATTTATAACAAACTACATTGGCATAACTTGCTCCGACACTACTTGCTCCGCCATTACTCGTTCCGACACCATTTGTTCCTTTCGTTCTATTAACCCCTGGTCCGTAGACCTCACACTTCGCCGCGCTATGACCATTTCTTTTACACTTGTTGCAAAATTTGGTGCAGAACCCCGAGTGATTCTTTTCACACCTTTGGCATAGTTGCTTCTGATTGTTGTTGTTGTTGCGGTTATTATTGTTGTTGGGATGATTGTTGTAGTTGCTGTTGTTGTTGTTGTTGTTGTTGTTGTTGTTGGGCCGTTTGTTGTAGTTGCGATTGATGTTGCGATTGTTGGGATAATTGTTGCGATTATTGTTGCAATTGCTGTTGTTGTTGTATTGGTGATTCTTATCACCGTTTTCCTCCCACTTTCTTTTGACTTGCTTCACATTGGCCTCTTCAGCAGTCTGTTCTTTAATTCTTTCTTCAATCTGGTTCACTAGTTTGTGAGCCATTCTACATGCCTGTTGTATGGAGGCGGGCTCGTGTGAACTTATATCTTCTTGGATTCTTTCCGGTAATCCTTTCACAAACGCGTCGATCTTCTCTTCCTCATCTTCGAATGCTCCCGGACACAATAGGCACAATTCTGTGAATCGTCTTTCGTACGTGGTAATATCAAATCCTTGGGTTCGTAACCCTCTAAGTTCTGTCTTGAGCTTATTGACCTCAGTTCTGGGACGGTACTTCTCGTTCATCAAGTGCTTGAATGCTGACCACGGTAGTGCGTACGCATCATCTTGTCCCACTTGCTCTAGATAGGTATTCCACCATGTTAACGCAGAACCTGTGAAGGTATGCGTAGCGTACTTCACTTTGTCCTCTTCAGTACACTTACTTATGGCAAACACCGATTCAACCTTCTCGGTCCACCGTTTCAATCCGATCGGTCCTTCGGTTCCATCAAATTCCAAAGGTTTGCAGGCAGTGAATTCTTTGTAGGTGCATCCTACACGATTTCCTGTACTGCTAGATCCAAGGTTATTGTTGGTATGTAGCGCAGCCTGTACTGCGGCTATGTTTGAAGCTAGAAAAGTACGGAATTCCTCTTCATTCATATTCACGGTGTGTCGAGTAGTCGGTGCCATTTCCTTCAAAATAGTTAAATGGAACAAGTTAATCATACAGAATATTAAGAGTAGTTAATAGTATTTCGTAGCATAATATGAACTCATTTATAAAAGCTTTTTCTTCATATTAGCGTTTTATAAGTTTATATTCGGGTAGTACCTACCCGTTAAGTTCATACTTAGTAGCTAATATACAATTCAACTACTACAATTCTATATGAAAAACTGATTGTAATAATATTTCGCGTTCAAACTTTTATACAATATTTTACAAACTTACAATACCGCTTATTTTACATAAAGCATGAAATATAGCACACAATAACTTTGATACAAGATAGTTGTGAAGACAATTCTAGCTAGTACACAAGTCGTTCGGCAAAGGCAATAAAGACACGTAATTCATACGTCCAGAAACAAGTCATGCATTCTGGTTTTACTAGGACTACTTCCCATCCTTGGTCTTGTGCAACATAACCGTTATGGCCGTTGATAAGACAGCGTGTTGTAACGTCATCAAAGGGACGAGGGTTACGTAATGTCCAACAGTCCCGTAATAATCTAAAAACCTCATTTCTTACCCCAATTACCGACTCTGTCACTTGTGGAAACATTTTGTTTAATAGTTGTAGCCCGATGTTCTTGTTCTCACTTTGGTGAGAAGCGAACATTACTAATCCGTAAGCATAACATGCTTCTTTATGTTGCATGTTAGCCGCTTTTTCTAAATCACGAAGTCCAATATTCGGATATATTGAGTCAAAATAATTTCTTAACCCGTTGCGTAAAATAGCATTTGGGTTCCCCGCAATATATGCGTCAAAGTAAACACATCGTAATTTATGGGTTTCCCAATGTGATATCCCCCATCTTTCAAACGAAAGTCTCTTATAAACCAAGACATTCTTGGAACGTTCTTCGAATGTCTTACAAACTGATCTCGCCTTAAATAGTTGTGCCGAAGAATTCTGGCCGACTCTAGACAAGATTTCATCAATCATGTCTCCGGGTAGGTCTCTTAAAATATTGGGTTGTCTATCCATTTTGTGTTTTTAAACTGTAAAATAGACAAGAGTTAGATTCATAAAAAAAAATACTTATTAATACAAGCAATTTTTACATATATCATAAAGCATAAGAACACTATATTCCATATATTACACCACACGAATACAACTATCTTATTCCGACTCGCTCGTTTCTTCTTCTTCGGTTTTGGTTCGTTTTGCCAAGTTTCTAGGGATATATGATGTTCCCCTAATACGAGCCGTCGTTGTCCACATTGGTTTAGAGGTTCCCGGGTCATTGTTACAACTTAAGGACTTCGGGGGTTGACGATACATATAAAGTTCATCGGGGTTGGAATTAGATTTCTCTATTTTTATGCCCTTTCCCTTATTATTTTCTTTTGCCTTTTTAAATTCAGTTGGGGTAATTTCTATAACATCATCGGAATTCTCGTCGAAATCCGATTCATCGGAGAATTGGTAATCCTCCCAATATTTTGCTTCCTTGGCGGAAACACCATTGACCATAATTAACTTTGGTCGGTTGGTTGAGGATTTTCTTTTACTTAACCGTTTTATTATTTCCCCCACCGGTTCTATTTCTTCATCCGGTTCCGATTCTTCTTCCGGTTCCGACTCTTCTTCCGGTTCCTCTTCGGGAACTTGTGAATCAGTCCACAAATCATTCCAATTTACATTTGACTCTTCATTATTATTAGGTGAGTCAATGGGACTTGTTCTAGAGGTAGACATCTATCACATAATATCAAACACGTTAAGAGATTAATATATCACATAATATTCATATGTTAAAAATATATAGTTTCCAACAAAAATGTTAAGCAATCATTTTTAAAGAAAACACGGTCGAAGTCCAGACTCACTAATGCATCCTAACAAACTCGATAAGACACACTAATGCAAATTTTCTGGTTCTCTAAGACCAACGCTCGGATACCAACTGAAATGTCCCGTTCTTATTGATTAAAAACGTTCCATATTAATTGATTTCGTTGCGAGGTTTTGACCTCTATATGAGACGTTTTTCAAAGACTGCATTCATTTTTAAACAAACCATAACCTTTATTTCATCAATAAAGGTTTAAAAAGCTTTACGTAGATTATCAAATAATGATAATCTAAAATATCCTGTTTACACACGACCATTACATAATGGTTTACAATACAAATATGTTACAACAAAATAAGTTTCTTGAATGCAGTTTTTACACAATATCATACAAGCATGGACTCCAAATCTTGTCCTTATTTAAGTATGCGACAGCGGAAGCTCTTAATAATCACCTGAGAATAAACATGCTTAAAACGTTAACAAAAATGTTGGTGAGTTATAGGTTTAACCTATATATATCAAATCGTAACAATAGACCACAAGATTTCATATTTCAATACACATCCCATACATAGAGATAAAAATCATTCATATGGTGAACACCTGGTAACCGACAATAACAAAATGCATATATAAGAATATCCCCATCATTCCGGGACACCCTTCGGATATGATATAAATTTCGAAGTACTAAAGCATCCGGTACTTTGGATGGGGTTTGTTAGGCCCAATAGATCTATCTTTAGGATTCGCGTCAATTAGGGTGTTTGTTCCCTAATTCTTAGATTACCAGACTTAATAAAAAGGGGCATATTCGATTTCGATAATTCAACCATAGAATGTAGTTTCACGTACTTGTGTCTATTTTGTAAATCATTTATAAAACCTGCATGTATTCTCATCCCAAAAATATTAGATTTTAAAAGTGGGACTATAACTCACTTTCACAGATTTTTACTTCGTCGGGAAGTAAGACTTGGCCACTGGTTGATTCACGAACCTATAACAATATATACATATATATCAAAGTATGTTCAAAATATATTTACAACACTTTTAATATATTTTGATGTTTTAAGTTTATTAAGTCAGCTGTCCTCGTTAGTAACCTACAACTAGTTGTCCACAGTTAGATGTACAGAAATAAATCGATAAATATTATCTTGAATCAATCCACGACCCAATGTATACGTATCTCAGTATTGATCACAACTCAAACTATATATATTTTGGAATCAACCTCAACCCTGTATAGCTAACTCCAACATTCACATATAGAGTGTCTATGGTTGTTCCGAAATATATATAGATGTGTCGACATGATAGGTCGAAACATTGTATACGTGTCTATGGTATCTCAAGATTACATAATATATAATACAAGTTGATTAAGTTATGGTTGGAATAGATTTGTTACCAATTTTCACGTAGCTAAAATGAGAAAAATTATCCAATCTTGTTTTACCCATAACTTCTTCATTTTAAATCCGTTTTGAGTGAATTAAATTGCTATGGTTTCATATTGAACTCTATTTTATGAATCTAAACAAAAAAAGTATAGGTTTCTAGTCGGAAAAATAAGTTACAAGTCATTTTTGTAAAGGTAGTCATTTCAGTCGAAAGAACGACGTCTAGATGACCATTTTAGAAAACATACTTCCACTTTGAGTTTAACCATAATTTTTGGATATAGTTTCATGTTCATAATAAAAATCATTTTCTCAGAATAAAAACTTTTAAATCAAAGTTTATCATAGTTTTTAATTAACTAACCCAAAACAGCCCGCGGTGTTACTACGACGGCGTAAATCCGGTTTTACGGTGTTTTTCGTGTTTCCAGGTTTTAAATCATTAAGTTAGCATATCATATAGATATAGAACATGTGTTTAGTTGATTTTAAAAGTCAAGTTAGAAGGATTAACTTTTGTTTGCGAACAAGTTTAGAATTAACTAAACTATGTTCTAGTGATTACAAGTTTAAACCTTCGAATAAGATAGCTTTATATGTATGAATCGAATGATGTTATGAACATCATTACTACCTTAAGTTCCTTGGATGAACCTACTGGAAAAGAGAAGAATGGATCTAGCTTCAATGGATCCTTGGATGGCTCAAAGTTCTTGAAGCAAAATCATGACACGAAAACAAGTTCAAGTAAGATCATCACTTGAAATAAGATTGTTATAGTTATAGAAATTGAACCAAAGTTTGAATATGATTTTTACCTTGTATTAGAATGATAACCTACTGTAAGAAACAAAGATTTCTTGAGGTTGGATGATCACCTTACAAGATTGGAAGTGAGCTAGCAAACTTGAAAGTATTCTTGATTTTATGAAACTAGAACTTTTGGAATTTATGAAGAACACTTAGAACTTGAAGATAGAACTTGAGAGAGTTCAATTAGATGAAGAAAATTGAAGAATGAAAGTGTTTGTAGGTGTTTTTGGTCGTTGGTGTATGGATTAGATATAAAGGATATGTAATTTTGTTTTCATGTAAATAAGTCATGAATGATTACTCATATTTTTGTAATCTTATGAGATATTTCATGCTAGTTGCCAAATGATGGTTCCCACATGTGTTAGGTGACTCACATGGGCTGCTAAGAGCTGATCATTGGAGTGTATATACCAATAGTACATACATCTAAAAGCTGTGTATTGTACGAGTACGAATACGGGTGCATACGAGTAGAATTGTTGATGAAACTGAACGAGAATGTAATTGTAAGCATTTTTGTTAAGTAGAAGTATTTTGATAAGTGTATTGAAGTCTTTCAAAAGTGTATAAATACATATTAAAACACTACATGTATATACATTTTAACTGAGTCGTTAAGTCATCGTTAGTCGTTACATGTAAATGTTGTTTTGAAACCTTTATGTTAACGATCTTGTTGAATGTTGTTAACCCATTGTTTATTATAACAAATGAGATGTTAAATTATTATATTATCATGATATTATGATATATAATATATCTTAGTATGATGTATATACAGTTAAATGTCGTTACAACGATAATCGTTAAATATATGTCTCGTTTCGAAATCATTAAGTTAGTAGTCTTATTTTTACATATGTATTTCATTGTTAATACACTTAATAATATATTTACTTATCATTTAACATAATTAACCAAGTGTATCAATATCTTAATATGATTCATATGTACCTAGTAAGACGTTGTTATAACGATAATCGTTATATATATCGTTTTCGAGTTTCTTAAATTAATAGTCTCATTTTTATGTATATAACTCATTGTTAAAATACCTAATGAGATACATACTTATAATAAAAACATGTTAACTATATATATAACCATATATATGTCATTGTATAGTTTTTACAAGTTTTAACGTTCGTGAATCACCGGTCAACTTGGGTGGTCAATTGTCTATATGAAACATATTTCAATTAATCAAGTCTTAACAAGTTTGATTGCTTAACATGTTGGAAACATTTAATCATGTAAATATCAATCTCAATTAATATATATAAATATGGAAAAGTTCGGGTCACTACACTTCGTCTGCGGTTTGGTTCATCAGATTCCCTTGAGCTGATGCATCGATCGTTGTCCTATGATTTACCGTAAGACCATTGTAGAAGGTACAAATTTGGGCTGACCGTTCTAGCTGGTGATTAGGTGATATTATGCGAGGTGTATACAATATATAGTGGATATATCTAAACCTTGCTACAACACTTATAGGCAGTGTACCTAATCGTACAGTAGTATAGTTTTTAGTAAGTCCGGTTCGTCCACAGGAAACTTGCCAAGTTTAACGCTATATATTTTTTTAAAACTATATTTGTAAATATATATATATATATATATATATATATATATATATATATATATATATATATATATATATATATATATATATATAAGTAGTATTATTATTATAAAAGGGAGTTTTTACCGTTTAATGACCGGTTTGTCGATTTTAAAACTTAAGTCGCAGTTAAAACCTAATGTAAAATATTAAAAATATAAAAGACTTAATTTAAAGCGTAAAGTAAATGACAAAAATTAAAGTGCGATAAATTAAAGTGCGATAAATAAAATGACAATAAATAAAATTGCGAAAATTAAAAAGTATGATAATTAAATTGACAATAAATTAAAGTGCGATAATTAAAAGTGCAATTAAATATGAAATAAATGAATTATGCTTATTTAAACTTCCGTAATCATGATGTTTGACGTGTTGATTTTAGTTTATTACCATGGGTTAATTGTCCTTTGTCCTGGATTATTCAATATATCCGTCTGGTTTTTGTCCATAACAGTCCATCAGTCATAAATATAAAGTGCGAGTGTCCTCGTCAAATTATTATTATATCCGAAGTCAAATATTCCAACTAATTGGGGAGTTAAACTGTAACAAAGTTTTAATACTTTGTTTAATAATTACACCAGGATATCGACTGCGTGTAACCCAAGGTTTTAATACTTTGTTAACAATTACGCCAAGTGTCCTTGTACATAATTCACCCCTGTTTTAATAAGTCCATTAACTATTAATCCATTCCCGTATCCGGTTAAATGAACAATTATTATACCTTATAAATATCCCGCCCATCGTGTCCGATCGAGTGTATATGGTTATTTATAGGTACGTCCAATTGTAAATCTTTATATTAAATTAACAAACTATCATTTAATTAAACAAATATAAAGCCCATTAATAGCCCATAGTCTAATTTCCACAAGTGTCGTTCTTTTGTCCAAACCCCAATTATGGTACAAAGCCCAATTACCCAATTTTAATATTTAGCCCAACATCATGATTACTTCGACTTAAATAAGCATAATAATAACTTAGCTACGAGACATTAATTTAAAAAGGTTGAACATAACTTACAATGATTAATAATAGTGTAGCGTTACATGGACAGAATTTTGACTTACACCCTTACAACATTCACTAACATACCCTTATTATTATTAAAATTAAAATTAAAATTAAAATTATAATATATATATATATATATATATATATATATATATATATATATATATATATGTATACGTGAGAGATGGAGAAAGAAAAATATGTGTTTAAGTTCGACCAAAACTGCGAAATTTGTAGGACCTGACCCAAAATTTGGGGCCATGCGATCGTATGGAAATTGCACTTCCAGGCCATGCGATCGCATGGCCTGCTTTTCCAGCTCACACAGATTTTTTTTCTTGTTTGCCGACGGTTTATATATATATAATATAATATATATATAATTTTAAGAATTGTTTATATATTATATTATATTCATGTGCATAGTTGACTTGTAATTTTTAGTCCGTTGCATCGAGCATTGAGAGTTGACTCTGGTCCCGGTTCTGGATTTTCGAACGTTCTTTCGTACAATTTAATATCTTGTACTTTGCGTTTTGTGTCTTGTACTCTTGTAATTTTGAGACGTTTCTCATCAATAATTTGAACCACTTTGATTGTACTTTGTACTTTTTAGCTTTCTGGTCATTTGCGTCTTCAATTCATCGAATCTGTCTTTTATCTTCACCTTTTATCATTTAAACGAATATCACTTGTAAATAGAACAATTGCAACTAAAATCTTGTCTTTCTTGAGGGATAATGCTATGAAATATATGTTTGTTTTTAGCATTATCAAATATTCTCACACTTGAGCGTTGCTTGTTCTCAAGCAATATAGTCTTGAAATAAAAATACACTTCACTCGAATCACTTTTTTATTTTCACACTTTATACATCAGTGATTTTGATACGGCGGTATAAATAATGATAGTAACGATGTGGTTTACAGTCCCACATGACTTATAAAATTTAGATCCTTAAGGAAATTGGATCTTTATGAAAACATTTGATCTTTTGAAAATCCATTCTAGCTTTTACCCTAGATAAGTTTTCCGGAATAACCCTTCACCGGTGTTTGCAAATTGTTTTTGTGGGTTTTGTAGGTTTCAAATTTGAAAAATTTAGCTCAAAACTTGCGGTTTTGTGTCACCTACTTGCTAACCTTGTATTGGGAAAGCAACACGTCCAGTTTATTTGCTCCGTAAATTACGTTTCGGTAAACTACCATCCGGTTGTAAAGGAAAGCGTTGAACAAGCAACTGTTAAGGCAATGTCCCGTGACATGCTTTTGATTATGGTCTATAACGTGTCGGATGCAATTACTATCCTTTGTAGGAGCAATAGTAAAGATCACCCTATAGTTTTTCGGTCTGGCAAAAGGTCCTGTCTTCGACCATGCTATGCAACCACCGTTCTTACGGTTGACACCCGAATTGGTTCAGGTGACCTAATGAATTCCAGGTGAATTCTCAGGATTTTACGTTCAATGGTAATGAACGCATTGAAAATAGGTTTTCAGAAAATAAATCGGTTTTAATTTGATCAAAATATTTTCTCGTTCAAGCTCGAGTTTAGATATCATTGAATTCAATGAGTTTGTAATTCTCAGTCTTTAAAGTCAATCTCAAGGATTGAGTAATATTAGGCTTAAAAGCTGATTTTTAATCTTTAAGGAGATTATCCTTTCTAGGGGTCTGATTCATTAGTCTTATCAAGCTAATTTGCACGGCACCCTCCCCATTTTACGAGATAAATCCTTCTCATGGTTAGGATAAATCTGACCACTTGGTAACCCTGTTTGATGCTGAGGTCCGTGGATTTCCTGCTGATTTTAGAGATGACTTTTCTAGATTTTTCGTCAACCTACAGCTGGTCTGGACGACAACTTTTTGACCTAAATCAAGAAGCGCGTGTCTTTTTCAGAAGACTTTACTTCCTTTTAATAATGGAATTGATTCATCGTGTAGATCTATCTATTCTTTCAAAGGTATTACAATAAATCGAGTAAAACTGGTTAGTTTAGTCCAAAGCAAAAGTACCTGCAATAATCTTGTACAAATATGCGATATATGTTTTGAAGAACTTGGTAAATTCTTCCCACACTTAGCTTTTATTTATTTTTTTCTTTGCCTTTTTATTCTCCTCTATTTCATTTTAAATGAATTCTAATGTTTTTGGTTGTTTCTCTATTTAAGTTCTCTCCGAGGTAACAATGATTTCGGCATTAACACCTAGTTTTATCATTCATAAATATGTGTAAACATGATTTTGAATTCATTTAGTTGAATTTTTTTTTCTAATTTTCACAAAATTTGGCAATTAAACTAAGTGTAAACCCGAGAGAATTTATAACCCTTCCTCACACTTGAGATCATGCAATGCCCTCATTTGCATGAAATCAGACTATAATTATAAATTCATGAGGGTGATTAGTGTAGAAAAGTGATTAAAAATACCGAGTTTGAAAACATATTATTTTATATCACATTTGATATTTTGCGTCTTGTCGTCAAAATTAGTAGTTTTTGCTGAACTTAATATCAGTCTTTGAAAGTGCGCTGTTTTACCCTGTTTTGTACATAAACTACAAACATATATATATATATATATATATATATATATATATATATATATATATATATATATTATAAAACCTTTATTTATTAAAAAAATTTAAATGAATAATTTTTTTAAAATTTTGTTTCCTTTTACTTTAGGTAGTTTCGGTATGTTTACCTAGTCCGTCCCTCGACAAAATTTAAAATTTTTCGTTTTTAAAACGATTGTTTTAAAAGCAAAGATTTTTGGGTTTTTTTAATTTTTTTTGGTATACTTTAGATCAATAAAATTAAAAAATAATGATAACAAAATTTTTCGCCTCGCCCTCGGGTAAAGCAATTTCGGTTCCATGAACTAGTCTTCAACTTACGATGAATTTTAGAAATCATTTTTTTAAACTTAATGAATAAAGTAATTTTTGTTTTTAAATTCTGTCAAAACCCGTCCTTATCCCCCTGGACGAAGTCATCAACATCTGGTCCCATTGCGATGATAGACTCCAAGTAATGTCCTTAAAATGAGAAAATGCACAGCGAAAGACTTAATTCGTACCTGAGAATAAACATGCTTAAAAGTGTCAACCAAAAGGTTGGTGGGTTCATAGGTTTATCATAACAATCATTTCAATATATTAATAGACCACAAGATTTTCGTTTATAAATATATGTACACTCGCAAGTGTATAAAAGTATTCTATAAGTTGTAGGCACTCGGTAACAAGCCTTAACGTTCATGTTTTACCCTCTGAAGTACACCAGATCAGGTGTGTTTAAAATAACCTCGAAGTACTAAAGCATCCCATAGTCAGAATGGGGTTTGTCAGGCCCAATAGATCTATCTTTAGGATTCGCGCCTACCGTACATAGACAAGTAGTTTAATGTTACCAAGCTAAGGGTATATTTTTGGTTTAAACCTACATAGAATTAGTTTTAGTACTTGTGCCTACTTCGTAAAACATTTATAAAACAGCGCATGTATTCTCAGTCCAAAAATATATATTGCAAAAGCAATTAAAAAGGGAGCAAATGAAACTCACCATAATGTATTTTGTAGTAAAAATACATATGACGTCATTTATTAAATGTAGGTTTGACCTCGGATTCACGAACCTATATCATTTATATATATTAACACATATATTTGTAATCTAACAAATTGATTATATCTTAAATTACATGTTATATATAGTTATTCGTTAAAATGATAGTTTTGATAATAATGATTTACTAATAATAATAATAATAACTTTATTGATAATGATAATACTAATAAAAATGATAATGATAATCTTTAATAATAATAATAATAATAATAAGTTATTTTATTTTTATAATGAAAACAATAATATTGATAGTAATACTTAATAATAATAATAATAATAATAATAATAATAATAATAATAATAATAATAATAATAATAATAATAATAATAATAATAATAATAATAATAATAATAATAATAATAATAATAATAATAATAATATTGAGTAATAAGTAAACTACCTCGAAGAAGTAGTCCTTAAAAAAATGCCCAAGTCCGGGTTTGAACCCGCAACGTCCCGCTAACCCGATAACATCCTTAACCATATTCATTATCATTATTATTAAAAATAACATAATACCGGAACCCTTAACTTCTCTGTTTTGAATTGTCGTCACTCATCAAGAATTGTATTTGGCTTAATCAGATGGTTCGACTGGAACACGGGAGACAAAATCGTCTTGCAGTAGCCCAACAGAAAAATTTGGTTTACGGACCAAATTAACACAAGTCCAACCAGCTAATTATGGCCCAACAAGTAAATTGGATCTCGGCCCAAAGTGAAATGTGTTTCCTCGACTCAATTTGGATCCGGAACAACCCAAGGAATAAATAACTCGTCAATATCAACTTTATGATTTTAATATCATTTATATATATATATATATCATTTTAAATCACCACTTGTAAACCTTTTTATTTTATCTTACCATGAGTCATTTTGTAAAGAACTATATATCAAATTAGTCCATGATATTTCATATTACCTTTTCCCCACTTGGTCGGCCATTTAAGATGTAACTAATCCCACTTATAATTGTTAAATTGCCATTTTATAATATCTTATAACCAAGTTGATAAAAGCTCAAATTTGTGAACATACACCACCCATTTCATCAATATATCTTTTCTGTTTCATCGTAGATTATTGGTAGTCGTTGGCTTTTCTTGTTGTGTGGTTTGAAACTGGAAGGTAACAGACATAAATGGAGTCGAGCTGCAATAAATGAAAACAGCAGGTAGTTAAATGGATTGATGAAGGTGATAGTTATGGCATTGGTGCTCGACAGTCACGAGATAATGGCAACAAAATAGTTCCGAACAGGAAAAAGAAAATGATGTTTTAAATGGTGATTGTTGTGTTTGTTGGGCTGTCGATGAAATAGAAACAGTAAGCTATTTGGTTCGTTTATGCGATAGAGGTGGGAGGTGATCGTTTTCGAAGGACTGAAAAAGAAACACGCGTAACAGTAGCAGTAAAGAAAAAATTAATGGAGGTGACATTGATCCTTGAACGTAAACAGAAACAGTAGGTTGATGGTTGATGTTTGTTGTAGTGGTTATTTGGGTTATGGTTAAGGATTGTGTATATGAAGTTCATGGTGATGTTGTTGGGTTGATGGTGTTCTTTGGCCGAATGCAAGGATAGTAGAAAGAATATTGTTAGATGTCGTTTAATGGTACTCGATACAATCACAGTGAACCGGTTGTTGTTTGCGTGTGGTTTATCTAACCGTAGTAGTAATCGAAGGACAACATAGGTGGTGGTTTAAGGTGGTGTACGAGCTTGGCTATGGTGATAATCGAATAGCGATAATTCAATCAGGGATTCTTGGTTTATCCAAACAACAAGGGAGTTGCATTTTATAACTCGTGATGGACGATGTTTGTTGATCAGACAGGAACGAAAGAGAAAAAAATAATAATAGAGATGTTGAAGGTGGTGTTGGATGGTTCACGAAAAAGAATGGTGAAGGTGGTGTGGACCTTTGTTCAAACCATTAATAAAAACGAGAGAGATAGATGATATAGAAGATAGATAGGAAAAGTAAGTAACAAGTGGGTTTGCAAAAATCCCTATATATTAGACAGGAAACCGAAACATATATAATAAGTTTAAGTAATATAATATAATAATACTCGGTGGATAATAAGGAATCAAATGGAAACACAATAATTTGCACTGTAATATTAAAGAAAATATCTAGACTTTTAAGATACTTTTGTAATTTATCTACCGACACCATATTAGGGATATTATATTGTGCTCCGTTGTTAATCAGTGGCGGATAGAAAGTACTCAGATAAAATCTAATTTTTTTTAACTTAAGTTCATGTATTTATTTTAGTCATAAGATATGCGAAACATGATCGAGTGGGCTCGTCTATTATTTATTTTATTACACATACCAGCTTGCAACTTATTTAATATTAATCCAAATAATGGGCGTGTGTTATTATCGTTTACTAAATAAATTCGAAACAATATATGTATATTCGATATACTTTACATGTGTATACATATATTTATAAAAAAAAATTTATTATATCTTATATTATTTTACTTTACAAAGTTAATTCTAATAACTAAATAATATAATATTTCAACTTATATTTCGAATTTAAAGTATATATATATATATATATACATATTTAAATATATATGTATCTATTTACAAATAGTTGTTCGTGAATCGTCGGGAATGGTCGAAGATCAATTGAACATATGAAACAGTTCAAAGTTTTTGAGACTAAACCTAACAGACTTTGCTTATTGTGTTAACGATATTAAATCGCATCGAGAGTTTGGTTCAAAATTAGTCAAAATTTTCCGGGTCGTGACAGTACCTACCCGTTAAAGAAATTTCGTCCCGAAATTTGAGTGAGGTCGTCATGGCTAACAATAAAAATGTTTTCATGACGAATATGAGTTGATAAATAGAGTTTTATCATCATTGAGTGATATGGATAAAACAATTCGATTACGTGAGGAGTATAAGTGAAGCTATCACAAATGATTGAAATGAGAAATAAAGATTCGTCTTGACTTTTGGCGTAGTCATGGTTGAATTTCGAAATTCAGGGAATTTAAGAAAATCTTCTAATCAGAAAGAAAATATAATAGCACGATTTATTAGCAACTGTTGGAATTACGGAAGAACAGAAATATCAAGGAAATAATTTCCGTGATATGTTTAGAGATTAAGTAGAATGAAAGAGTCAAGTAACATGGCACATGATGATGGTATGATCTACTGTGAACCATCAACACGTTTCATTAGAAACTTAGCATGACTTAGGGTAATATAATCACGTTGGCCGGGCGCCATTATATTATACTAACTCATGCTTCAATTTCCAACACTTCTTCAGAATCCATTCATAATTTATACTTAGATTTTACAGAAGTTTACAATATAATGGAATACAGAAAGCACGAAGAGGTAGATAATTTCGGACAAGAATAGTTAAGAAAATATCCTCAGAAATATCGAAGATATTTATGATGATATTTTGGATTTTCTAAGTTCGATAAATGATGAAGAAAAATTTTTCCGCAAGATTTTAACATGACTTCGGAGCAAGATATTCTCTAAAGATTTCGGAGGATCCAGAATTACCTGGATTCTTTGAATATAGGGTTTGGTCCTTGTCTTTGTCCTTGATCTCCTTCACGGTTAGCTCAATCTATTTTTCAGTACTAAATTTCCTATCGAGCGTTCTCAACATTCCATTCTTATTATCAAACTTTTGGCCGTTTAGACCATCTATGATTTTGCTGTTTCCTCTGCATTTAATGCTACCATATCTGAATCATCGGTTATCAATCCGAGGTGGTTTCAAGAGAATTGTGTTTTAAATGATTAAATGCTGATGATAATATGGTGGAATATAAAAGGTTTTCTGGTAACAATAAATGAGTATGCATATATATTAAGGTTATTATAAGGTTGTTTCGAACGAAAAGTCGAAGTTGTCTTGCTGGAGCTGTGACAGAATTTGCTACTTTGGAAAGGGATTGTAAGGTTATTTTCGGTAATAACAATGCTAAAGGATCTAGCACAGATACATGCTAAACGTCTACTCCGGTTCTGAGAGTTTTCAGGTGCATAACTATATGCATCAATCTTTTCTTCCGTAGATGAAGTGCGGTTGGTTCATCCTCTCGATTGAGGTATTTTCGAGAATCATGAAAGGTTTGAGCAGGGATTATAATTGTCAAGATACAATGAGATTTAAGATGAAATCAAGTGGCAAACTTGAAGAATTGTTGAGTTTCATATGTTATAATCAATATTTTAATTCATTTTAATTGTCCAATGTTATTAGTCCACAGTCGATAGTCCACAGTTGACAGTCCATTAATTCATATATAGTTTAATATATAATATTCGAATTAATTAATACGTATCGTGACCCGTGTACATGTCTCAGACTCGATCACAACTCAAAGTATATATATTATTGTAGAATCAACCTCAACCCTGTATAGCTAACTCTCGCATTACTGCATATAGAGTGTCTATGGTTATTCCAAATAATATATATAGATGCATCGATATGATATATCAAAACCTTGTATACGTGTCCCGATATTTAAAGTACGTAAAAATAAATAACAGAAATTTGCGTAAAAATAAATAACAGAAATTAAATGACGATAAATAAAGTGCGTAAAGTAAATAACAGAAATTAAATGACGATAAGTAAAATTGCGAGAATGTAAATTGCGATAAATAAATTGTGATAAATAAAATGTAATCAGTTAGCTAGGAACAATTAGCTAGGAATAGTTAGCGTGGATTCTTAACAACATTTTTCATAGTTAATTTGTTTGTTTCTAACAAATTTTATTTTGTGTAATGTTTTCTTCCTTATGCCACTTGTCGGATTCGGATAAGTCAAAATCCAAATATGAAATTGAATGGAAAGAGTTATCCTGCGGTGAATGGATACGTATATCTGTGGATGTAAGTAGGTTAGTAAATGATTATTGAATCAGATTCGAAGAATGTACATTTTAACTTATTAATGTGAAATCTAAATATTCCTCGGGTATTACCTACCCATTAAAATATTTTCATCATTAACAGTTTGTACAAAAGAATTTTTAATTACAATCTTTATGAAAACATATATACATATATATTTTCTTCAGATGTAAACATGGATTTAATGAGTCAATATGATATTAAACTCATTTGATTTACCATTAGAACAAGAATATATAATCTCTAAAACATTAGAGATTACATAATCGTCATATGGAACGAAGATAAATGATATAGAACGTCATGTAGAACGATGATTATGCTCGAGATATAGGATGAGATGTTGAGACATGGATTGTTGATGGTACTGGTGCTGTTACTGGTGGTACTGTTGGTGCCGGTGATGTTGCTGAAGCTGGTACATTTTGCACCATATTCTCCAGATTGATTACTCGAGTGCGAAGTTAGTTGACTTCTCCTATTATTCCGAGATGATTGTCGGTCAGAACAAGTGGATAAATAAGGTTTAGAATTTTAGATAGAATATAATCTTGGCGAGATACTCTGGAAATGAGTGTGAAAATGGTGTTTCGGATAGGTTCGCCGATAAGTGCATCAGGTTCTTCACCAAGAGGTGAAGTTGGTTGGTGGAAAGGATCGCCTTCTTCTCGTCTCTATTGGTTAAGTCGACTACGAACCCATCAGATGAATTAGTTGATTCATTATGGTGACACTGCTTTCGGAGCTTAGGTGAAACTCCATATCGAAACAGCTGTCGGAATCCGAGAGATTCGAACTGGTTGAGGGATCCATCTTGTACGATCAGATGGAGGATTTTCGATAAGAAATAGATTATATGACGTAGATTAGTACCCTGTAATACATAATTTACATATGCATATATAATACTAAAATCCCGTACGTTACAGAGGAATCTACGAAAGCTGTCAGGCAAAGGTAACAATAACAGATACTCTAAGATATGAATTTATCTATACGCTGTTTATGCAATAGAGGTAGTAAGACGTGTCTAGACTTTAAGGATGATAAGCAGATGATTTCTGACAAAAAAATGATAAGCAAAACTTTTGACATGCAGACACGGTCGAAGTCCAGACTCACTAATGCATCCTAATGACTATAAGTTAGACACACTAATGCAAGACCTGGTTCACTAAGACCACCGCTCTGATACCAACTATCAAAACCCGTCCTTATCCCCCTGGACGAAGTCATCAACATCTGGTCCCATTGCGATGATAGACTCCAAGTAATGTCCTTAAAATGAGAAAATGCACAGCAGAAGACTTAATTTGTACCTGAGAATAAACATGCTTAAAAGTGTCAACCAAAAGGTTGGTGGGTTCATAGGTTTATCATAACAATCATTTCAATATATTAATAGACCACAATATTTTCGTTTATAAATATATGTACACTCGCAAGTGTATAAAAGTATTCTATAAGTTGTAGGCACCCGGTAACAAGCCTTAACGTTCACGTTTTACCCTCTGAAGTACACCAGATCAGGTGTGTTTAAAATAACCTCGAAGTACTAAAGCATCCCTTAGTCAGAATGGGGTTTGTCAGGCCCACTAGATCTATCTTTAGGATTCGCGCCTACCGTACATAGACAAGTGGTTTAATGTTACCAAGCTAAGGGTATATCTATGGTTTAAACCCACATAGAATTAGTTTTAGTATTTGTGCCTACTTTGTAAAACATTTATAAAACAGCGCATGTATTCTCAGCCCAAAAATATATATTGCAAAAGCAATTAAAAAGGGAGCAAATGAAACTCACCATACTGTATTTTATAGTAAAAATACATATGACGTCATTTATTAAATGTAGGTTTGGCCTCGGATTCACGAACCTATATCATTTATATATATTAACACATATATTTGTAATCTAACAAATTGATTATATCTTAAATTACATGTTATATATAGTTATTCGTTAAAATGATAGTTTTGATAATAATGATTTACTAATAATAATAATAATAACTTTATTGATAATGATAATACTAATAAAAATGATAATGATAATCTTTAATAATAATAATAATAATAATAATAAGTTATTTTATTTTTATAATGAAAACAATAATATTGATAGTAATACTTAATAATAATAATAATAATAATAATAATAATAATAATAATAATAATAATAATAATAATAATAATAATAATAATAATAATAATAATAATAATAATAATAATATTGAGTAATAAGTAAACTACCTCAAAGAAGTAGTCCTTAAAAAAATGCCCAAGTCCGGGTTTGAACCCGCAACGTCCCGCTAACCCGATAACATCCTTAACCATATTCATTATCATTATTATTAAAAATAACATAATACCGGAACCCTTAACTTCTCTGTTTTGAATTGTCGTCACTCATCAAGAATTGTATTTGGCTTAATCAGATGGTTCGACTGGAACACGGGAGACAAAATCGTCTTGCAGTAGCCCAACAGAAAAATTTGGTTTACGAACCAAATTAACACAAGTCCAACCAGCTAATTATGGCCCAACAAGTAAATTCGATCTCGGCCCAAAGTGAAATGTGTTTCCTCGACTCAATTTGGATCCAGAACAACCCAAGGAATAAATAACTCGTCAATATCAACTTTATGATTTTAATATCATTTATATATATATCATTTTAAATCACCGCTTGTAAACCTTTTTATTTTATCTCACCATGCGTCATTTTGTAAAGAACTATATATCAAATTAGTCCATGATATTTCATATTACCTTTTCCCCACTTGGTCGGCCATTTAAGATGTAACTAATCCCACTTATAATTGTTAAATCGCCATTTTATAATATCTTATAACCAAGTTGATAAAAGCTCAAATTTGTGAACATACACCACCCATTTCATCAATATATCTTTTCTGTTTCATCGTAGATTATTGGTAGTCGTTGGCTTTTCTTGTTGTGTGGTTTGAAACTGGAAGGTAACAGACATAAATGGAGTCAAGCTACAATAAATGAAAACAGCAGGTAGTTAATTGGAGTAGGTTGTTTGTAGGTGAAGTGTGAAGACCCATCCTAATCCATCTGGACGAAGTCCATATCGATTATAAACGATTCACAACAGTTGATTACATCGCGAGGTACTTGACCTCTATATGATACATTTTACAAACATTGCATTCGTTTTTGAAAAGACAAACTTTCATTACATCGAAAGTTGACAGGCATGCATACCATTTCATAATATATCCAACTATAATTGACTTGATAATAATCTTGATGAACTCGACGACTCGAATGCAACGTCTTTTGAAATATGCCATGAATGACTCCAAGTAATATCTATAAAATGAGCAAATACACAGCGGAAGATTTCTTTCGTACCTGAGAATAAACATGCTTTAAAGTGTCAACCAAAAGGTTGGTGAGTTCATTAGTTTAACTTAAACAATCGTTTCCATCATTTTAATAGACCACAAGATTTCAGATTTCCATTTCTCATAAACATACGTCCCATGCATAGAGACAAAAATATCATTCATATGGATTGAACACCTGGTAACCGACATTAACAATATGCATATATAAGAATATCCCCATCATTCCGGGATCCTCCTTCGGACATGATATAAATTTCGAAGTACTAAAACATCCGGTACTTTGGATGGGGCTTGTTGGGCCCGATAGATCTATCTTTAGGATTCGCGTCAATTAGGGTGTCTGTTCTCTAATTCTTAGATTACCAGACTTAATAAAAAGGGGCATATTCGACTTCGATAATCTAACCATAGAATGTAGTTTCACGTACTTGTGTCAATTTCGTAAAACAGTTATAAAAGTTGCGCATGTATTCTCAGCCCAAAAATATAAAGGGTAAAAAGACAAATGAAACTCACGATACTGTATTTTGTAGTAAAAATACATATGACGTCATTGAACAATGCAGGGTTGGCCTCGGATTCACGAACCTATATCAATTGTGTATATATTAATACGTATAATGTAAGTTACAAAATTTCATTTATTAATATGTATTATTTATATATTATAGTTTTGTAGAATTTATTCTAACCTTTATTTTAAAACGTATACTTATATTATATTATATATATATATATATATATATATATATATATATATATATATATATATATATATATATATATATATATATATATATATATATATATATATATATATATATATATATATATATATATATATATATATATCTATTTTATGTATATATATCTATAATGATTTACGTTTATATAAATAGTGACATTAATATATTTATATACATATATTTGTGGTTAGTATTGTATTTATGAAATTTTATTAGTTTGTTATGTGAATTATTAATACAATCCTAGTATATACCATAAGTATATATATAGTGTACAAAAGATTTATTTGTTAAAATAATAATTTAGATAATAATGATTTACTAATAATAATAATAATTTTATTAGTAATGATAATACTAATAGCAAAAAAATTGAAAATGATAACTGTTAATGATACTAATAATAATAACTCTAAAATAATATTAATACTAATACCATACTTATGTTAATAATAAGGGTTCTAATATTTATAAAATGATAAATGATAATCATAATAATACTAGTAAATATTAATGATGATACTGATAAATATAATATTATTAATTGTAAATGTACTGATGATACTATTATTTATAAACCGGTACAAATTCTAATATTGATGATAATAATATATTTTTATTTCCTTCATATTAATAATAATGATAATCATAATCATAATCCTAATGATGATAAAATACTAAAATGATAAGTTCATTACTAATAATAATATTATTAATACCTATCATAATAATAATAGTAATGTCTATAATACTTTCAAATATGATAACAAGTATGATACTAATAATAACAATAACAATAACAATCAAAACAATCACAATAATAATAATAATACTAATAATAATTAATATATAATAACAATAATAAAATTAGAAAAGAAAACTACCTCACATGAAAAGAGTTTCAAAAAAAAAAAAAAAAAAACTACCGTCCTCTGGACTCGATCTCGTGACCACATGCTCACACGCAAACACTCTCGACCATCCCACCAATTCTGATTCTCTGTACTAATATCGAATTTAAATTTTATATATAAACTGTTTTTCTTCTATTCCTCTTCTTCTCCACAAGTCTCATGGATTCAACAAAACATCAATAACCAAAAAAAAAATCGGGGTTCCCTTTAAAGCTTCAAAACATTACAGAAAAAAAATAATTTGGGTTCTAAAATAAAAAAAAAATACTAAAGGCCTACTGCAGCGTCGGTTCTTGGAACAAAACAAAAAAAATTGATTTCGTAATAGATAACATTATAGATAATGTTTATAACACGAAATAGTTTTCTAAACATGTATAAAAACTACTGGAATCGTCAATTTCATCAGAAACATATACACGAACGCGAATTTGTCTCAAGAACAATTGTTGACTTTTTTTAAACTAAACTTTGACTTCAAAATTCAAGATCGATATAAAGATTTGAGAGTTGAGATTTTGCAGATAGATTCAAAGAAAGATTTCTAACCTTTCTGCATTTTTAGATTTTGAAACTTTATTCGAAATTGAATTAAGAGAAAAAAAAATTGGAGCGTGCAGAGAAGAAGAAAAAAAAAAATATCGCTGTGCTCTTTAATCCCATTGGATTTCCTTTTTATTTGATTTGCAATTATACATAATCATGTTGTAATAATAGAGATCGGTTGATAAAAAATGGAGAAAATGTCAACACAGGTTCACGAGTTGGGAGTAGGAAAGAAACAAAAAAATAATAATAATAGAGATAAAGGATACAGAGGTCACGCGTATAATATAGATCCCTACTGTTTTTTTTTAATTAATAATAATAATATATAATAACAATACTATTAATATCTAATAATATTAATAAAATTAATAATAATGATAAATATAATATTAATGATAATAATAATTGTAAAAATGATAATAATAATAATAATAATAATAATACCATACTAATTATGATAATATTAATATTTTATCGATAATAATAATATTAGTAATAATAATCTAATTTATACATCCAATTTCATCTTTATATGATATAAAGTGATATTATGAATACAAATATTGATATTTGACGATACAAATAACATTACTACAACAACTATATTTGTATTTAAATTTAATTTATTAATATCATCTATTATTATGTAATATTTAATAATTATGTAATATGTATTGTAACATATACTGAATATTATATATTTATGCATTTTAATATAAATATATTATAATATTTATTTACATACTAATTATATTATACTTATGTATGTAATTATGAAAAATATAAATTTTTTATATATGTAAGTATTATATATATTTATTAAAATAGTACATTATTTCATCATAGATATATTATAAATTTCTACATATACATAATATAATAATTATGTATAAAATCATATATATATATAGTTATATTTATGTATATATGTATACTACCATATATATAAAATCATGTTTTAAATGTTGAGTAGATGATTAATTATGTATATTAAACAATTAACTACAAAGTATAACATTGTACATTTAATATTTTGATAACGTTGGTAAAATATGTTTGAATCATTTATATACAATATACTATATATATTCAAAATGAAAATCTTTAGTTATTAAATGTTATCTTTTATAATAACAAAATTACTTAATAGTTCATTAATACTAATATAATTAGTTTTATATATAATTATTTATATTTACATTCTTAGTTACAATTAAAGGTTCGTGAATCGTCGGAAATAGTTAAAGGTCAAATGTTATCATGAAATAGTTCAAACATAATGAGACTCGGTTTAATAGACTTTGCTTATCGAGTCGAATCATATAAGATTATGTTTAAATTTGGTCGGAAATTCCCGGGTCATCACAGTACCTACCCGTTAAAGAAATTTCGTCCCGAAATTTGAGTGAGGTCGTCATAGCTAACAATAAATATGTTTTCCTGACGAATATGAGTTGATAACTTGAGTTTTATCATCATTGAGTAATATGGATAAAAATAATTCGATTATTCGAAGAGTGCGAATGAAGCTATTCACAAAAGGATGAAATGAGAAACAAAGATTTGTTTTTAACTTTTGACGTAGTCAGGTTTGAATTTAGAAAATAAGGCGCGTCTTAACTTTTGACATTGCCTTGGTTGAATTCCGGAATTTAAGGGATTTAAAGAAAATCTTGAAGATCTATAAAATCTGATTCTTCGGGATTTATGGAAATTAAGATCTCTTTAATTAAATACGGTGATCTGCCCCGATTACTACGTATGATATTTCCAGTATAAATTAAGCTCTTCCTTTCCATTATTCTCACCATTCTTATACTTTCTTTCTTAGTTCATACATCCAAAAGATTCTGAAAATGATTAATCCAGTTCTGATCCTTGTCCTCATCCTTACTATCGCAACAATCATTCTCCTTTTCCAACTTCCACCAGAGGAATCTGCTTTCTTCTACTTCGCCCTCGGGATTATAATGTTTTTAATTCTCCCGTGTCTTTATGTTGTGATAAACATTGATATACACGGTTTGTAATTTATGTGTTGTTATCGGACTTTATATTCTCCCTTATATTTCAAAGCTCTATGCTTTTGTTTTCTCTTCCCGACTTCAAGTCAAGCGAATAATGGTCCAGAATTTATAGATATAGAGTTTCGAATGATTATAATGTTCTAAGCATGAAGGAACGTGATAGCACGATTTGATTTTCAAATTTATCAACATCACGGAAGAAGAACCATCAAGAATACATTTTCTTGATTTGTTACGGAGTTAAGTAGGATGAAAGAGTTATGTAACATGGCACATGATGACGTTATGATCTGTGAATCATCACGTTTCATTTAGAAACTCAGCATGACTTACTGTAATATAATCACATTGATCAAGTGTCATTATATTATACTAACTCATGCATCAGTTCCCATCATTACTACAATAACATTCATATTTTAAGCTTGAAAATTTACAGAATATAGAAACTAACAGTTTCTATATGATGTAATACTGATAGCACGAAAAGATTAATGATTTCAGATAAGAATAGTTATAAAAATATCTCCAGAAATATGGAGGATATTTATAATGAAAGGTACGATAATATCTCAGAATATCTAAGATCAGAGGATGATAGAAACTATTGTCTGCAAGGGTTTAGAGTAAGGAGCAAGTTATTCACTATAGACTTTAGCAGACATTGAATTATTTGGATTCTTTGAAGTCAAACTTATTCTTTGTGATTTATCCACGGCTTTCTTCATAGTTTCGCATAATCTGCTTTTCGGTACTATATTTTCTATTGAATGTTTCCAATATATTGATACACAGGAAGCACGAAGAGGTATATAATTTCGGACGAGAATATTTATGAAAATATCCTCAGAAATATCAAAGATATTGATGATGATATTTTGGAATTTCTAAGTTCGACGGTTGATGGAGAAAGATTTTCCGCAAGATTTTAACATGACTTCGGAGCAAGATATTCTCTAAAGATATCAACGGATCCAGAATTACCTGAATCCTTTGAATATAGGATTTGGTCCTTGTATTTGTCCTTGGTCTCCTTCATGGGTAACTCAATCTGTTTTTCAATACCCAATTTTCTATCGAGCGTTCCTAACACTCCTTTCTTTATCATCAAACTTTTGTCCGTTTAGACCATCTACCATTTTTCTGTTTCCTCTGCATTTAATGCTATGATATCTGAATCATCAGTTATTAATCCGAGGTGGTTTCAGGAGAATTGTGTTTTTAGATGATTAAACGCTGATGGTAATATGATGGAATATGAAAGGTTACCTGGTAACAATAAAAGAGCACGCGTATATATAAACGTTATAATAAGGTTGTTTCGTACGAAAAGTCGAAGTTGACTTGTTGGAGCTGTGACAAAATTGGCTAATTTTGAAAAGGGATCGCAAAGTTGTTTTTGTTAATAAATGCCAAACGATCTGACGCGGCTACGTGTTGAACTTTTACTCAATTGCCGAGAGTTTCTCAGGTGCATAACTATATGCATAAATCTTTCCTTCCGTAGATGAAGTGCGGTTGATTCATCCTATCGATTGAGGTGTTTTCAAGAATCATGAAAGGTTTGAACGCAGAATGTAATCGTGAAGATACAAATGAGGTTTAAGACGAAATCAAGTGGCAAACTTGAAGAATTGTTTAGTTTCATATGTTATATTCAATATTTTAATTCATTTTAATTGTCCAATGTTATTAGTCCACAGTCGATAGTCCACAGTTGACAGTGCAATCATTCATATATAGTTTAATATATAATATTTGAATTAATTAATACGTATCGTGACCCGTGTACATGTCTCAGACTCGATCACAACTCAAAGTATATATATTATTATAGAATCAACCTCAACCCTGTATAGAGAACTCGATCATTACTGCATATAGAGTGTCTATGGTGATTCCAAATAATATATATAGATGTGTCGATATGATATGTCAAAACCTTGTATACGTGTCCCGATATTTAAAGTGCGTAAAATAAATAACAGAAATTAAATGACGATAAATAAAGTGTGTAAAGTAAATAACAGAAATTAAATGACAATAAATAAAATTGCGAGAATATAAATTGCGATAAATAAATTGCGATAAATAAAATGTAATACGGAATTAACAGTTAGCTAGGAACAGTTAGCTAGGATTTTGTTAGCGTGGTTTCTTAATAAAATTTAATATTGTTAATTAGTCTGTTTCTAATCAATTTTTATTGTGTCCATTATTTCTTCATTATGCCACTTGTTGGATTCTGATAGGTCAAAATTCAAATATGAAATTGAATTTGAATGAAAATAGTTATTCTTTGGTGAATGGATAAGTATCCCGGTGGTTGTAAATAGGATAGTGAATAACTGTTGAATCAGATTCGAAGAATATACAATGTAACTTATTAATGTAAAATTTAAATATTCCTCGGGTATTACCTACCCGTTAAAATATTTTTATTATTAACAGTTTGTACAAAAGAATTTTTAATTACAATCTTTATGAAAACATATATACATATATATTTTCTTCAAATGTAATCATGAATTTAATGAGTTAACTTGATATTAAACTCATTTAGTTTTCAGTTGGAACTAGAATAAATAATCTCTAAAACATTAGAGATTACATAATCACCATGTCGAACGAAGATAACTGATGTAGAATGTCATGTAGAATGATGATTATACTCGAGGTATAGATTGAGATGTTGAGGCATGTGATATTGAAATTTGGGTTGTTGGTGGTACTGTTGGTGCCGGTGATTTGGATGAAGCTGGTACGTTTTGCACCATATTTTCCAAGACTACAACTTATGCGCGAAGTTCGTTAACTTCTTCTATTACACCGGGATGATTGTCGGTTCGGACGAGCAGATGAATGAGGTTTAGAATCTGAGATAGTATATGATCGTGATGAGATACTTTGGAAATGAGAGAGAAAATGGTGTCTCGAACAGGTTCGCCGGTAAACGTTTTAGGTTCATTGTCAAGAGGTGAATTTGATTAGTGGAAATGATCGCCTTCTTCGCGTTTCCATTGATTAAGTCGACTACGAACCCATCTCCAATTCATTCAGAATAGATGATGGCTAATTGATCAATTCATTCCGGTTACTCTGCTTTCGGAGCTCGAGTGGAAATCCATATCGAAATAGCTGTCGGAATAACTATCGAAATAGCTATCGAAATCTGATGGACTCGAACTGGTTGAGGGATTCATCTCGTACGATCAGATGAAGGATTTTCGATAAGAAATAGATTATAGGATGTAGATTAGTACCCTGCAATACATAATTTACATATGCATATATAATACTAAAATCCCATAAGCTACGGAGGAATCTATGGAAGCTGTCAGGCAAAGGTAACAATAACAGATACGCTAAGATATGAATTTAACTATACACTGTCTATGCAATAAAGGCAGTAAGACGTGTCTTAGACTTTAAGGATGATAAGCAAATAATTTTTCGATACTAAATGATAAGCAAAACTTTTGACATGCAAACACGGTCGAAGTCCAGACTCATTAATGCATTCTAACGACTATCAGTTAGACTCACTAATGCAAGACCTGGTTCGCTAAGACCACCGCTCTGATACCAACTGTGAAGACCCGTCCTAATCCATCCGGACGAAGTCCATATCGATTATAAACGATTCACAACAGTTGATTACATCGCGAGGTACTTGACCTCTATATGATACATTTTACAAACATTGCATTCGTTTTTGAAAAGACAAACTTTCATTACATCGAAAGTTGACAGGCATGCATACCATTTCATAATATATCCAACTATAATTGACTTGATAATAATCTTGATGAACTCGACGACTCGAATGCAACGTCTTTTGAAATATGCCATGAATGACTCCAAGTAATATCTATAAAATGAGCAAATACACAGCGGAAGATTTCTTTCGTACCTGAGAATAAACATGCTTTAAAGTGTCAACCAAAAGGTTGGTGAGTTCATTAGTTTAACTTAAACAATCGTTTCCATCATTTTAATAGACCACAAGATTTCAGATTTCCATTTCTCATAAACATACGTCCCATGCATAGAGACAAAAATATCATTCATATGGATTGAACACCTGGTAACCGACATTAACAATATGCATATATAAGAATATCCCCATCATTCCGGGATCCTCCTTCGGAGATGATATAAATTTCGAAGTACTAAAACATCCGGTACTTTGGATGGGGCTTGTTGGGCCCGATAGATCTATCTTTAGGATTCGCGTCAATTAGGGTGTCTGTTCCCTAATTCTTAGATTACCAGACTTAATAAAAAGGGGCATATTCGACTTCGATAATCCAACCATAGAATGTAGTTTCACGTACTTGTGTCAATTTCGTAAAACAGTTATAAAAGTTGCGCATGTATTCTCAGCCCAAAAATATAAAGGGTAAAAAGACAAATGAAACTCACGATACTTTATTTTGTAGTAAAAATACATATGACGTCATTGAACAATGCAGGGTTGGCCTCGGATTCACGAACCTATATCAATTGTGTATATATTAATACGTATAATGTAAGTTACAAAATTTCATTTATTAATATGTATTATTTATATATTATAGTTTTGTAGAATTTATTCTAACCTTTATTTTAAAACATATACTTATATTATATTTTAAGTTATATTATATATATATATATATATATATATATATATATATATATATATATATATATATATATATATATATATATATATATATATATATATATATATATATATATATATATATATATATATATATATATATATATATATATATATATATATATATATATCTATTTTATGTATATATATCTATAATGATTTACGTTTATATAAATAGTGACATTAATATATTTATATACATATATTTGTGGTTAGTATTGTATTTATGAAATTTTATTAGTTTGTTATGTGAATTATTAATACAATCCGAGTATATACCATAAGTATATATATAGTGTACAAAAGATTTATTTGTTAAAATAATAATTTAGATAATAATAATTTACTAATAATAATAATAATTTTATTAATAATGATAATACTAATAGCAAAAAAATTGAAAATGATAACTGTTAATGATACTAATAATAATAACTCTAAAATAATATTAATACTAATACCATACTTATGTTAATAATAAGGGTTCTAATATTTATAAAATGATAAATGATAATCATAATAATACTAGTAAATATTAATGATGATACTGATAAATATGATATTATTAATTGTAAATGTACTGATGATACTATTATTTATAAACCGGTACAAATTCTAATATTGATGATAATAATATATTTTTATTTCCTTCATAATAATAATAATGATAATCATAATCATAATCCTAATGATGATAAAATACTAAAATGATAAGTTCATTACTAATAATAATATTATTAATACCTATCATAATAATAATAGTAATGTCTATAATACTTTCAAATATGATAACAAGTATGATACTAATAATAACAATAACAATAACAATCAAAACAATCACAATAATAATAATAATACTAATAATAATTAATATATAATAACAATAATAAAATTAGAAAAGAAAACTACCTCACATGAAAAGAGTTTCAAAAAAAAAAAAAACTACCGTCCTCTGGACTCGATCTCGTGACCACATGCTCACACGCAAACACTCTCGACCATCCCACCAATTCTGATTCTCTGTACTAATATCGAATTTAAATTTTATATATAAACTGTTTTTCTTCTATTCCTCTTCTTCTCCACAAGTCTCATGGATTCAACAAAACATCAATAACCAAAAAAAAAAAAAAATCGGGGTTCCCTTTAAAGCTTCAAAACATTACAGAAAAAAAAATAATTTGGGTTCTAAAATAAAAAAAAAATACTAAAGGCCTACTGCAGCGTCGGTTCTTGGAACAAAACAAAAAAAATTGATTTCGTAATAGATAACATTATAGATAATGTTTATAACACGAAATAGTTTTCTAAACATGTATAAAAACTACTGGAATCGTCAATTTGATCAGAAACATATACACGAACGCGAATTTGTCTCAAGAACAATTGTTGACTTTTTTTAAACTAAACTTTGACTTCAAAATTCAAGATCGATATAAAGATTTGAGAGTTGAGATTTTGCAGATAGATTCAAAGAAAGATTTCTAACCTTTCTGCATTTTTAGATTTTGAAACTTTATTCGAAATTGAATTAAGAGAAAAAAAATTGGAGCGTGCAGAGAAGAAGAAAAAAAAAAATATCGCTGTGCTCTTTAATCCCATTGGATTTCCTTTTTATTTGATTTGCAATTATACATAATCATGTTGTAATAATAGAGATCGGTTGATAAAAAATGGAGAAAATGTCAACACAGGTTCACGAGTTGGGAGTAGGAAAGAAACAAAAAAAATAATAATAATAGAGATAAAGGATACAGAGGTCACGCGTATAATATAGATCCCTACTGTTTTTTTTTAATTAATAATAATAATATATAATAACAATACTATTAATATCTAATAATATTAATAAAATTAATAATAATGATAAATATAATATTAATGATAATAATAATTGTAAAAATGATAATAATAATAATAATAATAATAATACCATACTAATTATGATAATATTAATATTTTATCGATAATAATAATATTAGTAATAATAATCTAATTTATACATCCAATTTCATCTTTATATGATATAAAGTGATATTATGAATACAAATATTGATATTTGACGATACAAATAACATTACTACAACAACTATATTTGTATTTAAATTTAATTTATTAATATCATCTATTATTATGTAATATTTAATAATTATGTAATATGTATTGTAACATATACTGAATATTATATATTTATGTATTTTAATATAAATATATTATAATATTTATTTACATACTAATTATATTATACTTATGTATGTAATTATGAAAAATATAAATTTTTTTATATATGTAAGTATTATATATATTTATTAAAATAGTACATTATTTCATCATAGATATATTATAAATTTCTACATATACATAATATAATAATTATGTATAAAATCATATATATATATAGTTATATTTATGTATATATGTATACTTCCATATATATAAAATCATGTTTTAAATGTTAAGTAGATGATTAATTATGTATATTAAACAATTAACTACAAAGTATAACATTGTACATTTAATATTTTGATAACGTTGGTAAAATATGTTTGAATCATTTATATACAATATACTATATATATTCAAAATGAAAATCTTTAGTTATTAAATGTTATCTTTTATAATAACAAAATTACTTAATAGTTCATTAATACTAATATAATTAGTTTTATATATAATTATTTATATTTACATTCTTAGTTACAATTAAAGGTTCGTGAATCGTCAGAAATAGTTAAAGGTCAAATGTTATCATGAAATAGTTCAAACATAATGAGACTCGGTTTAATAGACTTTGCTTATCGAGTCGAATCATATAAGATTATGTTTAAATTTGGTCGGAAATTCCCGGGTCATCACATGAAGGTGGTTAAATGGATTGATGAAGGTGATAGTTATGACATTGGTGCTCGACAGTCACGAGATAATGGCAACAAAACAGTTCTGAACAGGAAAAAGAAAATGATGTTTTAAATGGTGATTGTTGTGTTTGTTGGGCTGTCGATGAAACAGAAACAGTAAGCTATTTGGTTTGTTTATGCGATAGAGGTGGGAGGTGATCGTTTTCGAAGGACTGAAAAAGAAACACGCGTAACAGTAGCAGTAAAGAAAAAATTAATGGTGGTGACATTGATCCTTGAACGTAAACAGAAACAGTAGGTTGATGGTTGATGTTTGTTTTAGTGGTTATTTGGGTTATGGTTAAGGATTGTGTATATGAAGTTCATGGTGATGTTGTTGGGTTGATGGTGTTCTTTGGCCGAATGCAAGGATAGTAGAAAGAATATTGTTAGATGTCGTTTAATGGTACTCGATACAATCACAGTGAACCGGTTGTTGTTTGCGTGTGGTTTATCTAACCGTAGTAGTAATCGAAGGACAACATAGGTGGTGGTTTAAGGTGGTGTACGAGCTTGGCTATGGTGATAATCGAATAGCAATAATTCAATCAGGGATTCTTGGTTTTTCCAAACAACAAGGGAGTTGCATTTTATAACTCGTGATGGACGATGTTTGTTGATCAGACAGGAACGAAAGAGAAAAAAATAATAATAGAGATGTTGAAGGTGGTGTTGGATGGTTCACGAAAAAGAATGGTGAAGGTGGTGTGGACCTTTGTTCGAACCATTAATAAAAATGAGAGAGATAGATGATATAGAAGATAGATAGGAAAAGTAAGTAACAAGTGGGTTTGCAAAAATCCCTATATATTAGACAGGAAACCGAAACATATATAATAAGTTTAAGTAATATAATATAATAATACTCGGTGGATAATGAGGAATCAAATGGAAACACAATAATTTGCACAGTAATATTAAAGAAAATATCTAGACTTTTAAGATACTTTTGTAATTTATCTACCGACACCATATTAGGGATATTATATTGTGCTCCGTTGTTAATCAGTGGCGGATAGAAAGTACTCAGATAAAATCCAATTTTTTTTAAACTTAAGTTCATGTATTTATTTTAGTCATAAGATATGCGAAACATGATCGAGTGGGCTCGTCTATTATTTATTTTATTACACATTACAGCTTGCAACTTATTTAATATTAGTCGAAATAATGGGCGTGTGTTATTATCATTTACTAAATAAATTCGAAACAATATATGTATATTCGATATACTTTACATGTGTATACATATATTTATAAAATTTTTTTTATTATATCTTATATTATTTTACTTTACAAAGTTAATTCTAATAACTAAATAATATAATATTTCAACTTATATTTCGAATTTAAAGTATATATATATACATATTTAAATATATATGTATCTATTTACAAATAGTTTTTCGTGAATCGTCGGGAATGGTCGAAGATCAATTGAACATATGAAACAGTTCAAAATTTTTGAGACTAAACCTAACAGACTTTGCTTATTGTGTTAACGATATTAAATCGCATCGAGAGTTTGGTTCAAAATTAGTCAAAATTTTCCGGGCCGTGACAAATTCACACAAAACTTAAATTTAAAAATGCAAATTAATTTCATACAAAACCTACAAAACAAAAATTCAGAATGGGGGAAGAAAACTAGTTCTTTAGTGTCTGCTAGTGAAAAAGACCAACCGGATTCCATTCTCGGAACTACACGAGAACAGAACAACTAACTCTAAACAGTATTTTCTTTTTAGAACATTTGAATATCCCTACACTTAGGTAACTGTGGTGTCGAAATTGTGATTAACTTCATTGTCAATTTCTCTTGGACCATAATCAACTTGCATTTCTGTGAGTTTTGCTTTTAGCCATTGGTCGGATTCCTGTGTAATTTCCACAAATTCAACTAGTTTCGCCTTTTATTTAGGCGATAGATTGGATACTAACTGGTTACATAACTTAAAGTTCCCCTTGGTTCTAGCATTGCGAATCCGTTTAATAAGTTTCTTCATTGAACTATTAATAACGGGGTCATTTAATTTCGTATCTACAACGGGGTTCTTTGTTATCAGGTCATCATTAGGTGTTACTTCATCTTCTCTACACTTAGGCGCTTTATTATTGTGAAGCACTATCATTGGAGTTGGTAAAACAACATGGTTCTTACCAATCATTTTTGTTGGTTCAACGGTTTTGGTTGGTGGAGATTTAGACTTTCGACTCACAAAGGTGATTGATTTTTCATCATTACTAAGTGTCATTCTACCCTCTCTTACATCAAATAACGCCCTGGTAGATGCTAAGAATGGTCGACCTAAAATTAGAGGAATGTTTGAGTCCTTTTCTATGTCAATGACAATGAATTCGACTAAAAAGGTTAAATTACCCACTTGAACGGGTAGGTTGTCAGCAATTCCAACTGGGTGCCTAATGGTTTGATCAAAGAGTCGAACACTCATTTTCGTTGGACTTAACTCACCTACTCCTAATCTCTTATATATGAAAAGAGGCATAACACTCACACTCGCACCTAAATCTGCTAGTGCATCATACATGACACAATCACTAAGTAGACAAGGAACAATAAATTCATCCAGATCACCCAACCTGGGTGGAGGTTTTGGTGGAACTATCTTCACCGGGTTTACTTTTATGGTTTTTGTTTCTTGTACTTTCTTATTCTTCTTTTTCTTTCCAGAGGTATCACAAACTTTATTACCTATTACTTGCTCATACTCAACTCCTTTTCTTGGAAACGGGGTGGGTGGTCTGTATAGTGCCACCACTGGCTTTGCATACTCGGGTGGTGGTGGTGGTGTTGTAACTTCTTCATTGTTACTCACATCTAAAACCTTCCCATCTTCTGGAGCTGGTTTTTCAAAATTTGTTGACACCATATTAACATTCTCATTCCGATGATTTACTTCAGTATTACTCGGTAGCTTTCCTTGTTCCCTCTCACTCATCATGCTAGCAAGAGTACCTACATGTTTTTCTAGATTCAAAATGGAAGCTTGTTGAGTTCTTAATGACTGTAATAAATTGTGTTTGAGATTCCATTAGCTTTGCCATCATTTCTTCTAGATTTGACTTTTTCTCTTCGGTTTGTTGTGGTGGTTTATACAAGCTAGGTCTTTGTTGATTGAAAGTATTGTTTTGAGTTGGTTGGTTATTCGTACTTTGTTGGTTGTACGAGTTATTGTTGGGTCCATTTAAATTGTAAAGAATGTTTTGATTTCGATTGAAGTTTGGCCTTGGCGGTTGATAATTATTTTGATAATTATTTCCCGGCCTTTGGTTCATGTAGGAAACATTCTCTCGTTGTTCCATCGTTTGCTCAATGTGACAATCTTTCGTTAAGTGTGGTCCATCGTATTGCTCACAACTTATTCGTATTGCGTGAATATCTTTATTCATCTTTTCCATTCGTCTCTCGAAAGCATCTATTTTTGCGGAAACGGAAGCAAAGTCATGGCTAGAATCGGCTCTAGCCGCTTTAGATGAACGAAAAATATCTTTTTCTTGGTGCCACTCATGTGAGTGGGATGCTGTGTTATCAATAATCTTGTGAGCTTCGGTCACGGTTTTCTTCATAATGGACCCACCAGCTGCTATGTCGATGTCTTTTCGTGTAGCAATGTCGCATCCTTGGTAGAATATTTGTACTATTTGATAAGTGTCTAAACCATGTTGCGGACATCCTCTTAACAATTTTCCAAATCTTGTCCACGCCTCATATAGAGTTTTATTTGGCTTTTGCGTGAACGTAACAATTTCTCCTTGAAGTCTCTCGGCTTTAGATGCCGGAAAGAATTTTTTAAGAAATTTTTCAACTAAAACATCCCATGTATCAATCGCCCCTTCAGGTAATGATTCAAACCAATCTTTGGCTTCTCCCTTTAAAGTTCAGGGAAATAACATGAGATAGATTTGTTCATCCTCCACTTCTCGGATTTTAAAGGTACGAAGATGTTCGTTTGGATCTTCCTTCGGCATACCACTATATTGGCATTGATTAGTTACCATGTGTAGGATTTGTCCTTTGATTTCATAATCTGGCGCATTAATGTCTGGCTTAATAATGGCGTGACCTTGGCCCGTACGTGTGGCTCTCATTCGGTCTTCCATACTTAGAGGTTCCGTTACTTCCATAATTGAAATTGTTGAATACGAATCACTAGAGGATTCTGATTTAACGGTTTGTGGTTCAGGAGGAATGATTAGTGGTTCAGGATCTTGGAATTGTCCTTGAATATCCTCCGGGTTCTCGGTAGTGAAGTCGGGTTCAAAAAATGGATTATCGGAAATTTGAGTTGGAGTACTTGGTCGACTAGATGACGATTCTAAAGAAAAATCAACGGCGACAATATTGGCTAGATGTCTTGATCAAGTTACATATGGTGAACGTATGAAAGGTGGTGAACGTTTTGCTCGGTGCATTCACAGAATATCCTATTAGTTATAAAAGATAAAAATTATATAAGTTATCAAATTAATAGACTTTTCTGATTTTGCCCACGTTTTGAATAGCTAATAGATGCAGCAGGTAGCCAGGACCCTTTAAATCGGAAGCCCACAACTCGCCACTAACAAATCCAACTATTACTACGAACCAGAAAATTTTGGATGTCTATCAATTTAACCGCTTAAAATAATTTTTCGTTGAAATTTAAAGAAATTTTAGAGAAGAAATAGAAAATTCTATGTCCTAAAAACTAGAGTGGCGAGAAATAAGAAAGAAAAAGAACGCGTCGAAAAACGTCGAAAAATAAAATGTCGAAAAATAATAAAAAGAACGTAGCGCGTCGAAACTTAAAAGTCTAAAAACTAAGAATTAAAAGTTGCGTCTAAAAGTATTAAAGCTTAAAGGAATTCTATATTCAAAATGGTAATAACTTAAAAAGGTACTAAAATCTAAAAAAAACGGCGTCGCAAAATTCTAAAGCACTTAAATCTTAGTCTAAAGAAAAAGCACTTAAGGGATTTTACGGCAAAGCCTAAAAATCTAGAAATAAAAATAACTATGGCAAAAACTATGACTTAAAACTAAATACGAACGAAAAATACAAATATTACGCTAAAACAAATAAAAAGATACAAAATATAAAAATAAACTTAAAGTTGTAAAAAGTACAATTTTTATAAAAATATTATTTTTATATTATTTATTATATAAAAGTATTAATTTTATAATTTATTAAAACTAATTAAAACTAAAAATACAAATTAAATAAATAAAACCAAAATAATTAATATTATAATTAACCCTAATTAGGGTTTTTAATAATAATAATTATAATTACTCCGTAATTAATGCTGTTGGAAGTCAAATCTGGCGTGTCAGAAAGGTTCATGCGGTCGCATGGATTTTTGCCTTCGGGTTCATGCGATCGCATGGGCTAGGGTTTCAGGCCAGAAGTTGGGCTGCTACAGTACCTTGGCCCGAATACTTTTTATATGTTTTTTTTAATAGCGTTTCGCTTCGGCGTTCCCCGGCAGCGGCGCCAAAAATACTTGATGTTATGCGAGGTGTATACGAAATAGTTTTGTTTTTACTACAAAATACTATTAAATACGATAAAATTTTTACACAAGTTATTTATTAATTTGTAGAGTGGATATACCTAAACCTTGCTACAACACTTATAGGTAGTGTACCTAATCGTACAGTAGTGTAGTTTTTATTAAGTCCGGTTCTTCCACAGGGAACTTGCCAAGTTTAACGCTATATATATATTTTTTAAAACTATATTTGTAAATATATATATGTAAATATAAGTAGTATTATTATTATAAAAGGGGGTTTTTACCGTTTAATGACCGGTTTGTCGATTTTAAAAGTTAAGTCGCAGTTAAAACCTAATGTAAAATATTAAAAATATAAAAGACTTAATTTAAAGCGTAAAGTAAATGACAAAAATTAAAGTGCGATAAATTAAAGTGCGATAAATAAAATGACAATAAATAAAATTGCGATAATTAAAAAGTATGATAATTAAATTGACAATAAATTAAAGTGGGATAATTAAAAGTGCAATTAAATATGAAATAAAGGAATTATGCTTATTTAAACTAACGTAATCATGATGTTTGACGTGTTGATTTTAGTTTATTACCATGGGTTAATTGTCCTTTGTCCTGGATTATTCAATATGTCCGTCTGGTTTTTGTCCATAACAGTCCATCAGTCATAAATATAAAGTGCGAGTGTCCTCGTCAAATTATTCTTATATCCGAAGTCAAATATTCCAACTAATTGGGGACTTAAACTGTAACAAAGTTTTAATACTTTGTTTAATAATTACACCAGGATATCGACTGCGTGTAACCCAAGGTTTTAATACTATGTTAACAATTACGCCAAGTGTCCTTATACATAATTCACCCCTGTTTTAATAAGTCCATTAACTATTAATCCATTCCCGTATCCGGTTAAATGAACGATTATTAGTACTTATAAATATCCCGCCCATCGTGTCCGATCGAGTGTATATGATTATTTATAGGTACGTCCAATTGTAAATCTTTATATTAAATTAACAAACTATCATTTAATTAAACAAATATAAAGCCCATTAATAGCCCATAGTCTAATTTTCACAAGTGTCATTCTTTTGTCCAAACCCCAATTATGGTACAAAGCCCAGTTACCCAATTTTAATATTTAGCCCAACATCATGATTACTTATGCTTAAATAAGCATAATAATAACTTAGCTACGAGACATTAATTTAAAAAGGTTGAACATAACTTACAATGATTAATAATAGCGTAGCGTTACACGGACAGAATTTCGACTTACACCCTTACAACATTCGCTAACATACCCTTATTATTATTAAAATTAAAATTAAAATTAAAATATATATATATATATATATATATATATATATATATATATATATATATATATATATATATATATATATATATATATATATATATATATATATATATATATATATATATATATATATATATATATATATATACGTGAGAGATGGAGAAAGAAAAAGATGTGTTTAAGTTCGACCAAAACTGCGAAATTTATAGGACCTGACCCAAAATTTGGGGCCATGCGATCGCATGGAAATTGCACTTCCAGGCCATGCGACCGCATGGCCTGCTTTTCCAGCTTACACAGATTTGTTTTCTTGTTTGCCGACGGTTTATATATATAATATAATATATATATAATTTCAAGAATTATTTATATATTATATTATATTCATGTGCATAGTTGACTTGTAATTTTTAGTCCGTTGCGTCGAGCGTTGAGAGTTGACTCTGGTCCCGGTTCCGGATTTTTGAACATCCTTTCGTACAATTTAATATCTTGTACTTTGCGTTTTGTGTCTTGTACTCTTGTAATTTTGAGACGTTTCTCATCAATAATTTGAATCACTTTGATTGTACTTTGTACTTTTTAGCTTTCTGGTCGTTTGCGTCTTCAATTCGTCGAATCTGTCTTTTTGTCTTCACCTTTTATTATTTAATCGAATATCACTTGTAAATAGAACAATTGCAACTAAAAGCTTGTATTTCTTGAGGGATAATGCTATGAAATATATGTTCGTTTTTAGCATTATCATTAGGGCATTTCTTTTGCAGGGTTTTGAATCGCTCCCATGCAGTGTAAAGAGATTCATCATAACTTTGTTTGAAGTTAATTATGTCATTCTTCAGCTTGGTTTGTTTAGAAGGAGGGAAATATTTGGTTAGGAATTTAGTAGCCATCTCCGTCCATGATGTGATGGAATCTTTTTTCAGTCCTTCGAACCAGGTTTGAGCATGATGAGTGAGAGAATAGGGGAACAAGTATAGCCAGACTATATCTTGTCATATCCCTGGCTGCTTGTAGGAGTTCGAAAGAGATATAAATTTATCAAGGTGAGAATTAGGATCATCATTCGGTAATCCATGAAACTGACAGCTGTTCTGAATGAGCTGGATGATGTGATGTTTTAACTCGAATGAGTGTCCTTGAATCTCTGGAAATCTGATCGGTCCTCCTCGACCATCAATTGAGGGTTTAGTGTTTTCTGCTAAAGTAACGCATAATGCCATTCGATTTCTGATTCGTGCTTCCCTGCGTGCTTTAGAGATTATGGCATCTGGATCATGTACGAATTACAATGGCCCTGGTCTAGATCGGGTATGGGTCATACACTGGATATGCCTCTTTTTGTTGTTTTAATTTTTATACAGATAAACTAAGTTCCTAATTTAATCTAAGGTAAGCTAATCTAAAGTAATCTAAGGTATTCTAATTATAGTCTAAGGTAGTCTTATTCTAGGCTAAGGTATTCTAGTTATCCTAATTATAGATATGTTTTTGGTTCTTGCTACTGATTCCCTAGTATTTCGATAACAGAGCTTCGCACGAACTATTCAACAAACCAAGTGCATGCTATGATTTCATCAGTTACTTTGCCGGTATTATGGAATGCTGGCTCATGGATAGGCAGTGACCTTGTATTTACTACACTAGTCCTAAACGCCCATGTCATAAGACATGTCACTGGGTAATGCGCTAGGCTTGAAGATTTTGAATAGACAGCAATGTCCCTTACCCCCGATGCCTGTGCAGTCTGACTACAGGCATACATGTTCAGACGGCTCATCCAATTGAGCGACTCGGTTGGGTGACGTATTAACATTCCGAAATGGTCTAAACTTTCTTAAGTATAATAGAATACATGGTTTTCCATATCTGAGAGACATGATGGGTACAATGCTTTCGTTAATGATTGGTTTAGAAGATAGTTAGGCCTTTAAAAGAGTTTAACCATAAAGAACACCATGGCCAAGTCAAGCTGACTTTCAGGAAACGTTCGGTTATCCTAACGGTCCAATCCTTTATGTGTTCGAACAAACAGTTCCTTAATTAACTAAGAATCCCTCAAGCAGGGTGCAATGCTCGAGACCGCGTTATGGTGAAGTATACTAGTCAACACTAATCATGTTCCATGGCCTTACTTAGCAGAGGTATAGCTTACAACAACCGTTGTGCTTCAACATGCAAGTACGAAGTTTATATGCTTGGTGACTACACTAGCATGGTCTAGGACCGACAATGTACTAGGAGTCTAGTCAGATGTTTCACTACGAAAGAGTCCTCACTCGGAATCCAAAGCTCGATGAACTTACTACAACCGGTGTGCCTTAGTCAAACTCACGTTGTATCCGACAGACTTCTCTTACCAAAGGGTGACACAGATAGTGTACTCTGAATCGGGGTTCGCGACTTTCCAATAACAGAGCCAATAACTACGTTCTATTAGTTGGAAAAGTGATTGAGGTCAAAGCATAATCGGAAAGCATTTTGACAACATACACAAGCCATAATATAATGTCGGCATTATAACTGATTACGTCATAACATACACTAAAGATAACTACTCGCTAATCATGGAAACAATATCGCAAAGCACAATAATGGAAGACATTATAAAAAGAAAAGGGATAGAATTACCAGTAGATTAAATGAGTTCTGAATACAAAAGTGACAACTTCAAGACTCCAGACTGCTCCTAATACAATCTTCGACATTTTTCTCCAGGTACAAGGTTTCCTGCACGGAGTCAAAGACCTTGAAAATATGACTAATATTGTACAAGAGAGAGAAAGAAGTGAATTGAAGTGTGTGTTGAAAATGAATGACAAGTGCCCATTAAATAAGCTTTATTTTTACCTGCAAACGGCTGGCAGGCCGTTTGGCAGCCCGTTTGGCCGGCTGTTTGGCCAGCCCGTTTGCTAAGGCAGCCTGTTTGCTGAGGCCGTTTGATCTGGTCATTTGGCTGGCCGTTTTTCACATTGTTAGGCCGTTTAGCAAGCCGTTTGGCAAGCCGTTTGGCCTGCTGATTCCCTGGATCGTAACTTGATTTCTTGTCTTTCACCGTTTTCGCTCTAGAATCTTCGTTTTAGCTCCGATTCTCTTGATTCTTTTTGCATCATCTTCGTAATTACTTGTTCTTCAATTCTAACTGACGAAGTGGGTATTTAGCCGATAAAGTTTGAATCTTTCTTGTTTTTGGGCCTTAATACCGGGGTGAAAACGTGACTTTTTAGCCGATATCAACCACCACCTCCCCACACCATCACCTTCTATAAATACCAAGATTATTCATCTCATTTCACATTTGATATCATTCACAAATTACACACACTTACTCTTTAATTCTCTCTCTAGTCTTTCTCACTCTAAAAAGCGTAAGTTTTAAACTTTCTTCTTCTTCTTCTTCTTCTTCTTCTTCTTCTTCTTCTTCTTCTTCTTCTTCTTCCCTTCTCATTCACGACATCATCATCATCATCATCAAAGGATCTAGCTCTTTAGCTTTTAGATCTTGTTATATCTTGTAAATTCAAACTTGGATTTGAATCCTTCAAGAACATGGAAGATTCAAGCTTTCTAGCTTTGAATATTCACTTACTTTGTTAGATCTAAATCTTTTAGCTTATAATCTTTGTATTTTGTTGTAAAGATTCAAACTTGTGTTTGTAATCTTCATGTAACTTAAAGATCTAGCTTCATGTTTCAAGGATCTTCAAGAATAATCAAGATTCAAGCTTTCTAGTTTTGAATATTCATTTCTTTGGTTGGATCTAAGTTTTCTAGCTTATGATCTCATTATTTTGTTATAAAGATCAAAACTTGTTTTATGATCTTCATGTAACTTGAAGATCTAAGCTTTATGCTTCAAGATCTTCAAGAACACCAAAAATTCAAGCTTTCTAGCTTTGTAATTTCATAACTTGTGTGAAAAGGATCCAAGCTCTCTAGCTTAGGGTTTCATTACTTTATTTGATCAAGATTGTGTTCATACTTGTTTGATTGAAGGAAAGTTTGTAGCTTTAGTTGTAAATAGAACTTGTATTTGTGTTAAGACTAAGAATATGATGTAACCTTGGTTCATCATCCTTCTAAAACCCTTAAGTGAGTTGTATTCTTACTTGGTCTTAACATATTGTGTATTGATGGTTGAATCTTGGTTAAAGTGATGCTAACACATCAATGAGTTGTACACTTGAAGCTACAAGCATCAATGATGAGAACCGTGATGAGCATCAAACACCAAGAATCCCACCAGAACACTTGTTTACTGTTTTTTGGGGTCTGATCAGACTCTTTAGAATTCTGTAAAGTTGATTTTTAGATATTTTGTTTTGAGTAGATGACTTTTCATTTAGGCCTCGCCTAAATCCGATATACGGTTTAGGATTTATAGCCTTCCGAAAAGTACTACGCCTTTGTAACGTTGTGCTGAAATTTCTGATCTACTCGTACTTAAACCGTCGCCACAGTCAAAGGATGATGTGTTAGGTTCTGAAAATTGGTCAGCGGTTAGAGGACTCACATACGGAGCTGTGGCCACTGACTACGCGTCTTTTCGATTTGTATAGAGGTCGTAACAGCTGTCCAAAGTCAGCCTTTTGTTTCGATCTCTATTCTTGTTAAACTTACCTTAGCTTTGATGAATGATGATGATGTTGATGATGATGAATGATGATGATGTTGATGATGACACTTAAACTTAATTTATTCACTTTTAAACTTATGAGGACAACATACTGACCTAGTGACCTTTGACTTAGGTTGACGACCTTTCGGACCGACTTACTACCTGCATACTTTTCCTATCGACTCTTACTGCTTATTCACTGTGAGTTATAGAACCCCTTTACTACTATTTACTATTTTTGGGACTGAGAATACATGCGCTTTTTATGTTTTACATACTAGACACGAGTACTTAAACTTTATATATGTGTGGGTTACAAAATGGCACAAAGATTCCCCTTAGCTCAGTAACGTTTAATCATTGGTTTCCTAACAGTGAACGCGAATCTTAGATATGGATCCATAGGGTTTGACAACCCCAGTCGGGCTAGTCGTGCTAGCAGACAATGGGTGTTTAATACTTTGAGGACAAACGTACTCGCCAAGTGCACTTTTAGGGGGTGATATACATACGTTAAGTCTAGTTACCGGGTGCCCACGGTTAAGCATATATTTTTCATACTGATTTAAACTGCTGATTGAAGCACTGAAATCTAGTGGTCTACATTACTTTACTAATTGCAAACTATAGCTCACCAACATTCGTGTTGAGTTTTAAGCATGTATTTCTCAGGTGCTTAGACGATGTTGCTTCCACTGTTAGAATTGCTGTCTTGGTGTTATAGACTTGCTGTTATGGACCTGCTGTGTTAGATTTCCACTGCATTACTTAGAGATGTCTCAATCATGAAACTTTTATTTTACATTCGTAACTTATGTTATTTTCAAACAATGGCTTTGTAACGACCTTTGGGTCACATACTTATGTTAACGCTTCTATTCATAGAAAGCACGTTATCTTTTGTAAAACGCTATCTTTTTATGAATGCAAAACTGGTTTTCAAACAGCATATAGTGTTTGACCTTGCAATGATCCTGTTGTTGATGAACCATACACGACGGTTTTGTACGGGGCGTTACACTTGAATCTACTTTTCATATAACGATCATGTTTGCATGAATCAACGTTGTACATCAGTCTACATCAATCAGGGCTGATAATAATCATGTTCGCATCAATCGGTCACAAACATAAGCTTATTCATCAGTTCCATATTCTCTTGTGCTCTGCTGTTTTTCCTCTGAGCAATATTGTATACTCCTGATTTAACCATATATGTAGCTGTCCATTAATCCAATATAACATCTCCATACTTTATTACTATCAAGTCATAATCAATACATAACAAACTTACAACTAATCAATATCTGTTAATGGTGTAGGCTTCTGTATAACTTAGTAGATAAGCTAAGTAATACGGCTGTCAATTACTTGGTAACCAAGTTAGGGAATGGCCAACCCTAATTTGTCTGGGCCGACTATTAGGTTTAATTAGACTAGGTTTTGTCTTAAACCTTGTCTATAAATAGTCTCTCATTTGTACTTGTAATGCATCACCTCCAAATTAATAATAATACTCTCTAGTTCTAAAGTGGATGTAGGTTTCACATCGAAACCGAACCACTATAATTCTTGTGTAGATTATTCTTTTATTTTTTGTGTTTTATTATCTCGGCTACCTTTATTGTGTGATTAAGTTTGCTAGTCGATTAGGGTTATTTCTCTGATTAAGTGCAGGTTAAGGCATAACAATTGGTATCTAGAGTCAAGGTTCTAAACCCTAGCCGTATTCAACAGTTGCAACTGTTACAGCAACCCTAGCCGATCAGGTTTGATCAGATCAGGTGCAGATACCTTTTTTCTGCTAATCACAGCTGCTGCCGTCACCTCTGCAGATCATCACAACTTCTGCAATTCCTCAGATCTAAGCCAGAGCAATGGCAGAAGAAGGAAGGGTTAAAATTGATAAGTTTGATGGGAAAGATTTTGGGTGGTGAAAGATGCAGGTTGAAGACTTGTTATGTCAGAAGGATCTGATAGATGCCTTGAGTGAGAATAAACCAGTAAGTTTGAAAGATGATGAGTGGAAAATACTTGACAGGAAAGCACTAGCTGTTGTCAGGCTCACACTGACAAAAAGTGTTGCCTTTAATATTGTGAATGAAACCACGACACATGGTTTGATGAAGACCCTATCAAATATGTATGAGAAGCCGTCTGCTTCTAACAAGGTGTTTTTGATCAGACAGTTGGTAAATACCAGGTTGAAAGAAGGTGCTTCGGTAACAAACCATATTAATAACTTCAACAATATTATCTCTCGGTTATTGTCCGTTGATATCAAGTTAGATGATGAAGTTAAAGCTCTTCTATTATTATCTTCGTTACCTGAAAGCTGGTCAGGTTCAGTCACAGCTATTAGTGGATCCACAGAGTCCTCAAAGCTTAAGTTTGAGGGTATTCGTGATTTTATTCTAGGAGAGGATATAAGGAGAAAGAGCTCAGGAGAACCATCAGGAAACTTGTTGAACACAGAAGAGAGGGGTAGGAGGAAAGGCAGGAGTAACATTAGGGGCAGGTCAAAGTCAAGAAAAAGGAGTGTGTCGAGAACAAGGAATGATATTAAATGTTGGAATTGTCAGGAGACTGGGCATTTTTGAAACCAGTGCACTAAGCCAGTAACATCATCAAAGCCTAAGGAAGTTAATGTTGTAGCTGCAACAGATGATTATGATAATGTCCTTTTTTGCTGCATTGAGAATACAATTGATGCGTGGGTTATGGATTCAGGAGCATCGTTTCATGCTACTCCAAGTCCACATTTGATGAAGAATTTACGAACAGGTAATCTTGGTAAAGTTCGTTTAGCTAATGATCATTGTCTTGACATTACAGGGATTGGAGACTTAGAGTTGAAGAACTCTTTGGGCACTAATTGGACCATGGAAAATGTCCGAGTTATTCCTGGCCTAAAGAAGAAACTAATCTCTGTTGGACAGCTTGATGATCAAGGATATAGTGTGCTATTTGGTGAAGGTCAGTGGAAAGTAATAAAGGGGAACTTAGTAATAGCCAAGGGTAAGAAGAGAGGCACTCTTTATATGGTAGAAGTTCCAGCTAATGAAGTAAATGTAGTTTCTAATGATCGAAGCTTAACCAGTCAGTGGCACCAACGGTTAGGTCACATGAGTGATAAAGGAATGAAAATGCTAGTGTCTAATGGTAAAATTCCTGGTCTGAAGAGAGTTGAATCAGACTTTTGCGAATCATGTGTTCTAGAAAAGAAGAAGAAGGTCACCTTTGCAAAAGCAGGCAGAACTTTAAAGGCTCAGAAGTTGGAGCTAGTACACACGGATGTGTTCGAGCCTACTCCTGTTTCTTCATTGGGAGGAGCACGCTATTATGTTACTTTCATCAATGATTCAACACGCAAGGTATGAGTTTACTTTCTTAATAATAAATCTGATGTATTTGAAGCTTTTAAGAAATGGAAATATGCTGTTGAATTATCTTCTGATTTGAAGGTAAAATGCTTGAAGTCGGATAATGAAGGAGAATACATCAGCGCCGAATTCGTTAACTATTGTGTTGATCATGGCATTTGGATGATCAAGATGGTTCCAGGTACTCCACAACAAAACGGAGTTGCATAAAGAATGAATCGTACTTTAAATGAGAGATCACGTAGCATGAGACTTAATTGTGGGCTACCAAAGACTCTATGGGCTGATGCAGTAAGCACTTCCGCTTACTTGATCAACCGTTCTCCATCAGCTCCGCTTGATTTCAAAATACCCGAAGAAGAATGGAGAGGTAAAGCAATCAGTTATGAGCATCTAAAAATCTTGGGTGCAGTGCATATGATATTAATAAAGATGGTGACAAACTTGATGCAAAAGAAAAGTAGTACGTGTTCATTGGTTATGGGGGAAGTGGCATGGGTTACAGGTTATGGGATAACAAGGGAAAACATGTTATCAGAAGTAAACATGCCACCTTCAATGAAGCAGAATTGTACAAGGATTTCAACTTAACACAAAAAGAAAAAGAATCAGTTGAATTTGAGGTTGACACAGAGACAACAAGAGAGGATGAAAGGGAAACTCCAGATCATGAAACTGAAGTTCCAGTGGGAGTTCCTAACATTAAAAGCTCAAATTCTGATCACGAGCTGACTTATGATAGTGGGAGCTCAGATTCTGATGATGAGTAGCCCCCACAGCCCCCACCACATCCTGACCAGTCCAATTGGGTCAGGAGATCTACACGAGTCACAAGACAGCTAGAGAGGTTTAGTCCAACAGTTAACTATCTTCTTTTGACAGCAAATGGGGAGCCAGAAAGTTATTCTGAGGCAATGAAGGTGAAAGATTCGTTCCAGTGGGAGCAGGCTATGAAAAGCGAGATGGAATCTTTATTGAAAAATCAAACTTGGAAGTTGACCAAGTTACCACCAGGAAAAATGGTTATACAAAATAAATGGATTTTCAGAGTCAAAGATGAAGCAGATAGTTCTAAATGATACAAAGCAAGATTAGTTGTCAAAGGATTTCAACAAAAAAAAGAAGTCGATTATGTTGAAATTTTTCTCCAGTAGTGAAGATGATGACTATCAGATTAGTTCTAAGTATGGTGGCAACCGAGAAGTTACACTTAGAACAGTTGGATGTTAAAATAGCCTTTCTGCATGGCAACATTGAAGAAGACATTTATATGTCTCAACCAGAGGGGTTTTGTGTTAAAGGAAAGGAGAATCTTGTGTGTAATCTAAAGAGAAGCTTGTATGGTTTGAAACAAGCTCCTAGACAGTGGTACTTAATATTTGATAATTTCATGGAGAAGACGGGATTCGTGAGAACTTCTACAGATCATTGTTGTTATTTGAAGAAGTTCAAGAGCTCCTATATTATATTGCTTCTTTATGTCGATGATATGTTAATTGCAGGTTCTGATATGGTTGAAATATGCAATTTGAAGAAGCAATTATCTAAAAAATTTAAAATGAAGGATCTCGGGCCAGCTAAGCAGATTCTTGGTATGAGTATATGCAGGAATGAAGATGGGTCAGTTTCTTTATCTTAAGAAATGTATATTTGCAAGGTTCTTGAAAAGTTCAGAATGAAGAGTGACTCTACAAAGCCAAGAAACAAACCGTTGGGAAGTCATCTAAAGCTTTCTAAACATCAGTCTTCTAAAACTGAAGTAGAAAAAGCAGAAATGGCTAAGGTTCCTTATGCGTCCGCCGTGGGTAGTCTAATGTATGCTATGGTGTGTACAAGACCTGATATAGCACATGCAGTTGGGATGGTTAGTCGCTTTATGTCAGCTCCGGGGAAAGAACATTAGGAAGCAGTGAAATGGATATTACGGTATTTAAAGGGTACTTCCAAAGTTGGGTTATGTTTCAAGGGCAGGGATACTACTCTCAGGGGTTATTCTGATGCAGACCTGGGTAGATGCAATAATACCTTTAAGAGCACCACCGGGTATGTATTCACTATAGGAGGAACGCCAGTGAGTTAAATGTCTAGGCTTCAAAAGAGCGTGGCTCTATCTACTACTGAAGCAGAATACATGGCCTTGACTGAAGCCAGTAAAGAACTAGTATGGTTGAAGACATTCATGAAAGAACTGGGTAGCAAACAGACATAATTTGTCTTATATTGTGATAATGAGAGCGCAATCAAGTTAGCGAAGAATCCAGTCTATCATGCTAAGACGAAGCACATTGGCATGAAGTATCACTTTATCAGGTAACGGATAAGCAATGGAACATTTAATATGGAGAGCATTCCAGGTTCAAAGAATCCTGTAGATATGTTCACCAAACTAGTAACGCTGGATAAGTTGAAGCTGTGCATAGCTTCAACTGGCCTTCAGGAACATTGAAGATAAGGCAGGAACTAGAGAGAGATGAGACGAGCAAAGTCTTACATTGCAGAAGTACAAGAGTGCAGATCGATGGTATTCAAATCCTTCAAGTGGGAGATTATTAAGGGTGTAGGCTTCGGTATAACTTAGCAGATAAGCTAAGTAATACGGCTGGCAATTACTTGGTGACCAAGTTAGGGAATGGCTAACCCTAATTTGTCTGGGCCGGCTATTAGGCTTAATTAGACTAGGGTTTGTCTTAAACCTTGTCTATAAATACTCTTTCATTTGTACTTGTAATGCATCACCTTCAAATTAATAATAATACTCTCTAGTTCCAAAGTGGATGTAGGTTTCACATTGAAACCGAACCACTATAATTCTTGTGTCGATTGTTCTTTTATTATCTGTGTTTTATTATCTCGGCTACTATTATTGTGTGCTTGTGATTATTCTGATTAGGCCGGTTCAAGAATAACAATATCTATGTCGATGATACCTTTTCTAATCACTGATGTGATTTAATCGTCAAGGGTTTAAGCATCGAGATTCGAATTCAGTTACATCTTAAGTGAAAAAAAATCAATATGTATTTTATATTAGGCAAAGTCACAAGTATAACACTACAATTTAGGTTGTAGCTTATCCATAGGTCAAATTAAATGAGAGAAAATAAAAATGCATAAGGAGGGATAGTAATAATTGGTAATTGTTATAATAATATAATAATAAATATGCATAACAAAATACAAAAGTGAATGACAATTTTTATATATACTATAAAGACTTTGTTGAATACTGCCATCCTCCCACCAAATAATTTGCCTACATAATATTACAATTTAGCCATCACGTATTACTATAAATAAGAGCATCATGTTAGCTCGTTTGATGATTGAGATAGCACCATTTATTCAATATATATACGGAGTATTCGTTATAGTACTTACTAAAGGTAGTTATAAACTACTATATTGCAACACTTTATCAGCACGATTATCTCAAGATTTATACTAAATATGGTTGACTCTACCACCTAACTAATATATGTTCGGTTATACCGCCTAAATGATATATGGTCGACACTGTCGCCTAATTTACATTTATGTTATCTAACATTTATTTATATATACTAACATTTACATTTATGTTATCTAACATTTATATTTATGTTATCAACCATTTATTTATGGTTACTTACATTTATGCAGCTAATGATTATTTATTTATTAATACTAATGCTTATTCTTAAAATTATTATTTATGGATTAAACATTTATTTTTATTAGTCATTATCTTAATCTTCGTATTTATACTAAATATATTTATACAAATTATAATTTTTTTATTAAAATCATTTAAAATACAACGGATACATAACAGTCATTATCGTCAACTAACGATGTTACAACGATCGTATATACATAACGGTTGTTAACGTCAATTGACGACGTTGCAACGACTATATTTTCAAATATAAATTAAACATCTCCATTTACACAGTTTCACAAATCAATCTTCTCTTTCTCAAATAATTACTTTCAAAGATTTTTGTGAAGATGATTCACTCGTTTTTGATTTTAGCTATTGTATTGATCATACTATATATCATCGCCCTTGTTAATCTACCACCTGAGCAATCTTATTTATTCTACAATGCTTCTGGAGTTTTATTATTTGTAATTCTACCATGCCTCTGTGTTTCGCTACTTATTGATATAAATGGATTCTAATTTCATGTTGTTATTTGTCAAGGAATAGAAATTGATTATGATTATGATTTATGTTGTTCATTTTTCTGATAATAAAAAAAATGAATTGCAAAAGATTGAATTTGCTCTTTTAGAATCAAGTAGAATAACTACTTGCCATGGATTGTTAATGTAGAGAAACATCTTGAATCAACGGGTATTTTAGAAACCCTGAATAAGAATAACAATTATTCTGAACAATAGAATGTAATATCAAGTATTTTTCTTAACAAACATATTGATGCGTCCTTAGAATCTGGATATTGTATGATCAAAGATCCAAGTATATTTGAAAACTAGTAGATACTCTTATAGAATCTACGATATTCTTATTAATGATCTGTTAACAAAGATCATCAGTCTAGTATTTCTTGAATACCTCAGCATCTTGTTTAGCTCTACAGAGAATTCACAAAAGAAAAGGAAACGGGAGGGAATCTTATGGTTAACCTTGATTAAGTGGACACTGGCTAAGTTAAGACTTAAATGATCTGAATCTTCTACTTTATTATGTGCTACTCCTAAATAAATGGTTTTGAACTATAACATATCTATATTTATTAGAAGTTTGTCTCTTATATACTGCGGATTGTAACTTGTTTGCAGGTAATATAATTTGATTATCTTGCTGAAATATTTTCTCATCTTATTTAAAGTTTTAGTATGAATCTTGCTGAAACACAACATAATTTAAATGGTGGAGACCTGTGTATTGCAGACAGTAGTACCACACACACTATACTCAAATCTAAGAAATATATCATTGATTTGAAACCAACTGCAGGTATTATACATACTATATCAAGTCCTTTAAACTTGATAAAAGGAACGGGAAAGGCAAAATTCATGTTACCAAATGGTACGAATTTTCTGATAAATAATGCCTTGTTTTCTCCCAAATCAAAGAGAAATTTGCTAAGTTTATCTAATATATATCATAATAGATATGATTATCAGTCAATGATAACAGAAAATGAGAAATATCTAAGTATCACCGACAAGAATCACGTGTTTAAAAACTACCTAGACTTAGTCCTGGTTTATGTGACGACCCGGAAATTTTTGACCAAATTTAAACTTAATCTTTATATGATTTCGACATGATAAGCAAAGTCAATTAAATTGAATTTCAAAATTTTTGAACTCTTTTATATATTGAATTACCCGGTGACTATTCCCGACGATTCACGAACAATTGTGTGTAAATACATATATAGATATAAATATAAATATAAGTGTATATATAATATTTTGAATTAATAAAGTACACTTAATCAATTGGAATTAAAAATTGTATAATAATAATACAAGATAATAAGGTTGTTAAAATGAATATATATATATATATATATATATATATATATATATATATATATATATATATATATATATATATATATATATATATATATATATATATATATATATATATATATATATATACGATTTCTATATATACTTAATAAAATATGTATCTGTAATAGTTTGAAATAGTAATATATGATTTAATTGCTTTAACTAAATAAGTAAAATAAATATAAGTAAATCATTTGAATTGAAAATGAAAAATAATATACAAAATAATTAAACTGTTATGAACCTATATAAATATATATATGACTTCTGTAATATTATATATATTAAATATTCTACATATGTTAATATATATATTTACATTATATAAATACTACATAGATAATAATAGGGATATTAAAATATTAAATTTAATTACAAATTAAAACATAGTTGTTGTTATAATATTATTAGTACTTTCAATATTACTATTAATATTAATAATAGTATTATTATTATTTTTGTAACTGTAAAGTTATCAAATTAAAATTTTTATATATAAAGACTAATTAAAAGTATAATTTAGTGGTAATTTAAATGTCACTAGTTATTATTATTATTATTAAAAATTTCATTATTAACATGGTTATTAATATTATCATTATTAAAATAAGTAAAAACTATCATTTATATTGTTATTACTAATATTATTCTTATTATAAATATGAATTTTGTAATAATATGGTTGTTATTATTACTATTATTATTTTGTTATTATTAGTATTTTTATTTTTATTTTAGGGTTAATATTAAAAATATTATTATTATTAAATATAATTGTATTTATTTATAAAAAATTAAATATGGCAGATAGATAATTACGCAAGGTTGTTTAACATCACAATCAAATGGTACTGGATTCTTGTTTCCTGTCTCTAACTCTGTTGAAAAAAACGAAATCAATTATAGAAGATTACAAAGTCTGTTTGCAGTCACAATCCTCTTTATTTTGTTTATATTTTTTTTGTACGATAGATTACTTTTGTCGACACCTTTGGCTATAAACCAAACGAATGTTACCTGCTATTCTCACGGTCATTTTAATCTTCATATCCAATATCAATTATAACTATCTGTGATTGTTATAAGCTGTCAAAGTAATAATTTTTTTCTCTTAATTACAGCTCGTATCTCTGTTTTTTGTCAAAATTTCAAAATCTTGAAGCTTTCATAAATTCTCAAAATCTATTAACGTAAGATTGTTAGAAATCATGTAATTAAACTTTCTACAAAATTTCAAGCCTCAATTCATTATATTGTTTAAGAATTTGGAAGTCAAAGATTTTGAAATAAAAAGTCAAACGTTGTTCTTCAATCAAATTAAAGTTGTAGATGTTGTTTCTGTGGAAATTAATGATTTCTAAAGTTTCCATAGAGGATTTAAAACATATTTCATGTTGTATTCATAAGCTAAAAGTATCTGGATATCAAATTCAAAGATTGAGTTTTGGGTGTTCATCGTGGGATGTTTACAACACGTTTTTCTTTAATTATTTTTTTTTGATTTAATTGAACAAAATTTTCGTTACAGATCAATTACAATTTAATTTCAAACTTTATTTTAAAACAAAAAAATTAGTTGTTGGATTGAGAGTGGATTCCTGGTCGATCAAATAATTTGAGGAAGATGGTTATATAACAGAAATATATTACGGGCTATATATTTATAGAGTGGGTATAAATCACGAAAGTATGAAACGGAGTAATGGTTAAGAGTGATATGGGTGAGTGAGAGGTCTCGGGTTCGAGCCCGATTCGTGGCACATTTTTTTTGGAAAAGCTTATAGGGGTATACACTCTTACTTCTATTTCCATTATTATTATTATTAATGTTATTATTCTTATTATTATGTTTATTATTATTATTTTTATTGTTAGTATTATGATTGTTATTGTTATTATTAGTATTATAATCATTATTATTAATATTATTATAAATTTTATCATTTTAGTAATATTATTATTATAATTACTAATATTATAATAATTATTAGTATTATAATTTTTATTATAAGTATCATAATTGTTATTATTATTATTATCATAATTATAAGTATTATATCTATTATTATTATTATGAGTAATAATTATGATATTATTATTAATTATAAAACTTTAATATTATTATCATTATGATGAAAAGGTTTATTATTATTACCATTATGAAAATAATACAAATTATTATTATTTTCGTAAATATTAGTATTAGTATCGTTTTACAAATAATAGAATTGTTAATATTAACATAAGTATTATTATTATCACGAGTATTATTATTATGTAATTACTACAATCAACATCATAACTATCATTAACAGTAAAATTAATATTTTTACAAGTAATATTATTAATATCATCGTTATTATCACTAATAGAGTTATTATTAACATAAGTATATTATTAATGTTATTATCATTGTTTTTACTAATATTAACTTAGTATAATTTGAACTAATGTTTTGATAAACAAATGAAATACATAAATATATATATATTTAACACATATAACATAACAAAATATTTTATTATATAAAAGGAATACATGAAATATAAATATATTATTAATATAAAATATAATACCATTAATAGGTTATATATATAAACTTATTTGATTACGATTATGTGTATTAATATATATATATACAAATGATATAGGTTCGTGAATTCGGGGCCAACCCTGTATTGTTCAATATCGTCATATGTATTTTTACTACAAAATACAGTATAGTGAGTTTCATTTGCTCCCTTTTTAAATGCTTTTGCAATATATATTTTTGGGACTGAGAATACATGCGCTGCTTTTATAAATGTTTTACGAAATAGACATAAGTAATCGAAACTACATTCTATGGTTGGATTATCGAATCGAATATCACCCTTTTTAGTCTGGTAATCTAAGAATTAGGGAACAGACACCCTAATTGACGCGAATCCTAAAGATAGATCTATTGGGCCTAACAAACCCCATCCGTTGTAGCGGATGCTTTAGTACTTCGATGTTGTTTTATCATGTTCGATGGATGTCCCGGAATGATAGGGGATATTCTTATATGCATCTTGTTAATGTCGGTTACTAGGTGTTCAATCTATATGAATGATTTTTGCCTCTATGCATGTGACGTATATTTATGAGAAATGAAAATGAAAATCTTGTGGTCTATTAAAATGATGAAAATGATCGATTATGATAAATTAATGAACTCACCAACCTTTTGGTTGACACTTTAAAGCATGTTTATTCTCAGGTACGAAAGAATTCTTCCGCTGTGCATTTGCTCATATTAGAAATATTACTTGGAGTCATTCATGACATATTTCAAAAGACGTTGCATTCGAGTCGTCGAGTTCATCAAGATTATTACTAAGTCAATTTTTAAGTTGGATATATTATGAAATGGTATGCATGCCGTCAACTGTCGATGTAATGAAAGTTTGTCTTTTAAAAACGAATGCAATGTTTGTAAAATGTATCATATAGAGGTCAAGTACCTCGCAATGTAACCAAATGTAATGTATTCGTCCAGATGGATTAGGACGGGTCATAAAAGTTTACATTATACATATATAAATGTACCAGAAGCACATATGGTGATTAATGAAAAGTATATTGAGAAAAGGAATCACAAGTGTTTCTTGAAAGAATTCAAGGTGAGATATGTGGATAAATTTATCCACCATGTGGACCAAATAGACATTTCATAAACTGATAGACGCATCTAGCAGATGGTCTCATATTTATCTATTATCAAGCCGTAATATGGCATTTGCAAAGTGTCTTGCATAAATTCTTAAATCGAAAGCACATTTTCCTGATTACACCATTAAAAGGGTGAGACTTGATAATGCTGGTGAGATAACTTCTCAAGCATTTAATGATTATTATATGTCTATAGTGATTGTTGTTGAACATATTGTTGCTTATGTGCATACAAGAAATGGTTTAGCTGAATCAATAATTAAACACTTACAACTAATTGCTAGACCACTGATAGTGAGAACAAAATTCTTCATATCTATATGGGGATATGTAAATGTACATTCTGCGACATTAATTCTCATTAGGCCAAGTGCAAGTCATAAATATTCTCCCCTACCAACTTAATTTTGGCCGAGAGCCAAATATTTTTCACTTTAGAACATTTGGTTGTGCAGTGTATTTTCCAATTACACCACCACAACGCATTAAAATGGTTCCTCAAAGAAGGATGAAAATATATGTTGGATATGAAACATCTTGAATCATAAGATATATTGAACCCATGACGGGTGATGTTTATACAGCACGTTTTGCTGATTGTCATTTTAATGAAAAATTGTTCCCTAGATTAGGGGGAGAAATGAAAAAAAAATGATGTTTCATGGTGTGAACATCAATTATGGTATCTTGATCCTCGTATAAAAAAATGCGAAACGAAAGTTCAAAAATAATGCATATGCAAGAACTTGCATATCACTTACTTGATGCATTTAAATATACAAAAAGAGTGACTAAATCATATATAATATCAGGAAATGCTCCAGCTCGAATAAAAATTCCAAAAGCTGACAATAATATCACTCATGAGTCTTTGCCACGTTTGAAATGTGGAAGACGAATTGGTTCTATTGAGTCCCAAAAATAGTTAAGGATTTAATTATGACAAAACAGCATTTATGTACACTAAAATGTTATGTACAACCAGCATATGTTTAGTTATGTATAGACAGCAATTGTTGCTGTGTCGAGTGTTTCAGTATGCTGTCTAGTCTACCAGTACAAGGTAGACAATATTCTTCATTTAGCACAAGATGTGTACCCAGCAACTCATGAAGATCAAGTGACTCAGCATAGAAGAACCAGCATAACTGGTAAGCAGCATACTACACGAAGACAGCTATGCTTCATTACAAGCATAGTAGTTTCCTGAGTGATCTACATCAATTGTACTATTCAACAGAAGTCGAAGACAAAGTTGAACATAAAAGGACACGCGTCGGCAGCTGACAAGTGACCTTACAAGACCACGTGGGAATGCAAAAGTTTAACGCATGTGCAGACATGTGTAATACTTTGTCAATGCCTAGGGAACCCAACATTCTATTTGTTTATTCAGATAGGGGTGCCAAACCGAATTGGGATGTTCCTGTAAATAGCTACCAAAGAGGAAAGAGGAGAGCACGCTCTCTGATGCAATTGTCCCCACAAGTACAGAGATCCTATGTACCAATGAATAATGGATCAATTACATAGATAAAAGGATTACTATAAATAGAAGTATTCACTATTGTAACAACTAGTGGTGTTGGATTATTTAATTAGAGTCCAAACGTGTAATAGCTTAAGATATCTTGTATAGCTAGAACTTAGGTGTAATCTGTATCAACCAACTGTTATTTCGCCAAGAACAGTTGTAATTCTTTGTGATCTATATCAATAAATAATAACCGTTAAAAATTACCCATGACTCTTATTTAAATTACTTGCTTGAATACTAAACTGCTATATCTGTTAAGATAATCAAAAGAATTGTAGTTACCCCCACCCCACCCCCTCTACAATACTCCTGTTGTTAATCAAGGGATCAACAACTGGTATTAGAACTTCAGTCTTGATAATCTCATATCTTGAATCTGAATTCTCTCATGGCTGCATATACAAACTCAGCTTACCTTGAAAATGGGTCATCTAATAGACCACCTAAATTCAATGAAGATGAGTATGAAACCTGGAAAGCTAGGTTCTTGCTCCATCTTGAGTCTGTGGACCCACTCATGCCTGACATTGCCAATAATGGTCCATTCATCCCCACCGAAACACTTAATAGCTTTCCTGCTACAGCAGACACTCCTGCTATCCCTGGTAGAGAAGTTGTTCTTCCCCCATCTAGATGGGTGGATGAGGACAAACGTCGTGTTGGACTTGACCCTAAGATCAGAACCTTGTTATCTATAACATTACCTAACCATTTGTTCAAACTGATTAAGAGGAAACTGAATGCTAAAGCTATGTTAAACTATCTTGATGTTACATATGAAGGTATGGATGAGGTTAGGCAAAATAAGATTATTGATTTAAAAAGAGAATATGAAATGTTATTTGCGTACAAGAGTGAGACCCTTAAGCAAACCTTCATTAGGTTTAACTCCTTAGTTGCTAACCTGCTTACCTTGAAAATCACTTATACTGATTTTGAACAGGTTAACAAGTTCATTGACTCACTACGTGCTAAATGATGATATGGAAGGGTTTGCTGAAGGTATGGCTTTGCTGGCTAGGCAGTTCAAAAAAAGTCAATCGTAATAGAACCAGCAATCCGTATAAAGTGAGTAAGAAACCAAGTGCTAGGTATGGTAGTAAGTCAGTCAAGGGCCCCAAATCTGAATGTTATAATTGTGGAAAGGTAGGACACTTTGCATCTGAATGCATGTCCAGAAAGCCTTCATCACATGCTAACTCTTTTTTCAAAAGCTGAAAAGTACAAGAACAAGTACAAGGCAATGAAGGCCCAAATGAAGGAAAATTCAAAGACTAATAATAAGGAGACGAAACCAGAAAAAGTGCTAGTTGCTGAACATCATGATTAGGATGAGACCAGCTCATCCTCATCTTCTGATAGTGGAACTGATGAAGAGTGTGCTGGTTATACTACTGGTAAAAAGATGTGTTTAATGGCCAGAGAGGTAGAGGATTTGGTAGAGAAGAAAGTGGTAGCACATTATTAGCTGATATGAAGGAAGCTGATCTGAAAATGGATTCACCTCAATGGAAATCTGAAATGCTGTATATGGTTGATAGTTTTTGAACTTATACTGATGATGAAAAGGCTGAAATGTTTGACTACCTGAGAATTGATTTAAGCAGAGGCAGCAAACGTTAAGAAGTTTTCAAAACTGAAATTAAATCTTTAAATGAAAAACTTAAATGCAAATCTGATGAAATTAAGATTTTGAAAGATGAAATTTCTAAAATTGAAAAAAACAAAACTATGCTTTAAAATCTCTTCACTCAGATGCATCAGTAGTCCAGAACCATCTTACTGACCTTAAAGCATAGTTTTGTTTTTTTCAATTTTAAGTGTATTGGCGAGCAGGTGCCTGCTCAAGTTGAGGCATTCTTTGCTGATGACTATGCTGCTGCTACTGCCCATGCTGATGTCACTTTCATGGACCCTGTGATTGAAACTAATCCTGATGTTGTCTTGCCAAATAATTTTGCTAAGATAGTTAATGGTAACAAAGTCTTCACAAATAAGTTTGTAAGACCGACTGCTAACCCACCACCTACCATGAAAGATATAATGAAGGATGAAGAAAGAGCGAGAGAAGCCAATACCTCAAATGATGAGACTAGTGACCCCTCAAGCATCTACTACATGACTCCGAAAGAAATACATATTAAATGGGAAATCACTGAAAACAATTGAAGGAAATCAAAATCAGTTGATTCCCCTTCTTGTTCAAATTCCACCAGTAACTGCAGACAAGCCAGTAAAACGCTGATGAAAATTGTACTGGTCAACCAGTAACTGCAGATAAGCCAGCAAAATGCAATACTGGCAAGTCTAAGGTAGTAATCAAAATTCATACTAGTCAACCAATATTAGCAGACAAGCTAGTAACTTCCGTCAAATGACAAAGGCAAAGAAGTTTACCATGATTATGGTACTGGTTCCAATAAGAAAGCTGCCCTTAAGGGAAAAGCTAAAGTGGACCAAATTGTGGAATCATGTGCTGAGTCATCTATCACTGAGATAATGACTGTTAAGCTTGACCAGCTCATAGCAGCTATATCCCAAAGTAGGCCTGATCTTACTACACCTATTAAGTCTGTGTATGACCATTCACCAAAACCAAAAGTGAGGAAATGCTACAAATGTGGCAGCAAGTCTCACTTGGCCAATCAGTGCAGTCAAACCCAATCCCCATCTGCTACTGCCTCTTCAAGTAAACTAGCAGAAAGGAAGAGATCATCAAAGATGACCCTTTCAGAACCCATCCTCGGATGGGTTCCCAAAAAGAACTAATCTCTTAGCTACTGTGCAGGGCATTCGAAACAAGCAAATTTGGTATCTCGACAGTGGATGTTCGAGACATATGACCGGATGTAAGTCCCTGCTAATGGACTATCAAGAAAAAGATGGTGCAGTTGTTTCATATGGAGATAATTTGTTGGGTTATACAAAGGGTTTTGGTACTTTAACAAATGGGAATGTTACATTTTCAAATGTGGCGTATGTCGTTGGGTTTAAACACAATTTACTCAGCATAAGTTAACTGACAAGCAAAAGTAAGATAGTCCAATTCAGAAAGAAAATTGGCACTATTTTTGATAAGACATGGAAGCCACTGCTGACAGCAAAAAGACATGAGAACATGTATCAAATTGACATGAACACAGCAGTCACAACAACTGATACTTGTTTTTATTTAAAGGCAGCAGATAACCTCAAGTGGTTATGGCACAAGAGACTCTCACATCTCAACTTCAAAGATATTCACAAGTTATCAAGTAAAAGTTTGGTGTCTGGGCTACCCACAATGTCTTATGTGAAGGATAGATTGTAACCTGGTTGTGAAAAGGGGAAGCATCACCATGCATCATTCAAGTCAAAGCAGATTTCATCTATTGAGAAACCATTTCACTTACTTCATATGGATCTGTTTGGTCCTGTTAATGTGGCCAGCTATAGTGGGAAGAAGTATATACTGGTTATTGTTGATGAATATTCCAGATACACTTATGTATTCTTTTTGAAGCAAAGGAGTGAAGCTGCTGATGAAATTATCAATTTTATAAAAAGAATGGAATTATTGAATGGGCAATTGGTGAAGCAACTAAGAAGTGATCATGGTACATAATTCAGAAATGCAACATTGGAAGAATTTTGTGCTAACAAAGGTATTTCACAAAACTTTTTTGCTGTGAGAACACCTCAACAAAATGGCATTGCAGAAAGAAGAAACAGAACTCTCATTGAAGCAGCAAGATCTATGTTGGCTGAGTCTGGGTTGAAGAATTCATATTGGGCAGAAGCTGTGAATACTGCCTGTTTTACCCAGAATAGATCTTTAATAGTGAAAAGACATAAGAAAACTACTTATGAAGTTCTCAAAGGAAGAAGACCTTCAATTTCATTTCTTCATGTATTTGGCACTCCTGTTACATTCTAAACAATAGGGACCAGCTTAGTACGCTTGATGCTAAAGCTGATGAAGGAATATTTCTTGGATATTCTAACATGTCAAAGGCATATAGGGTCTACAACAAAATAATGGGTTGTTTTAAAGAATCCATTAATGTTACATTTGATGAAACTGTCCCCACTTCAACTTCTATTCAAGAAGATGAGGAGTTACTGTTTGAAGGGCCTACTCAGCAAGCTCTTGATGATGAAGTAAAAGTAGCAGTTATTCCCTCACCAATCCATACTGTTGGGTTCTCTAATGATGAGATGAATTATTCTGTTCCATCTATGTCTAAAATAAGTAGACCTACTGGCTCTATTGAAGTATTACAAATTGAGCAAAGGTTTACTGGTTCTGAAAGATCACAAGCTGGTACTGGTTCCACTAATAATGAACAGCTGTCTCCTACTTTTGTACATACTGAAGAACCAGCTGATGATCAAGGTGTTGTGTGTTCCACAACAAGCTCACCTGTTCATAACACTAGATGGACAAGGGAGTATCCAATTGAGCAAATTATTTTAACGACCCGTCCTAATCCATTTGGATGAATACATTACATTTGGTTACATCGCGAGGTACTTGACTTCTATATGATACATTTTACAAACATTGCATTCATTTTTAAAAGACAAACTTTCATTACATCGAAAGTTGAGGGCATGCATACCATTTCATAATATATCCAACTATAATTGACTTAATAATAATCTTGATAAACTCGACGACTCGAATGCAAAGTCTTTTGAAATATGTCATGAATGACTCCAAGTAATATCTCTAATATGAGCAAATGCACAGCGGAAGATTTCTTTCATACCTGAGAATAAACATGCTATCAAGTGTCAACTAAAAGGTTGGTGAGTTCATAGGTTTATCATAACAATCATTTCAATATTTTAATAGACCACAAGACTTCATATTTCAAAAACAATCTGTGCAGGTCTGCTCACTGCTGTAAAAATCATTCATACGAATTGAACCCTGGTAACCGACAATAACAAAATGCGTCTAGAATATCCCCATACATATAAACATCGAAGTACTAAAGAAGTTCAAATTCTCTGACTGGGGCTTGTCAAGGCCCATAGATCTATCTTTAGGATTCGCGTCAATTGGTGGCAATTATAATAAACACCAATTCTTAGGCTACCAAGTTCAACAAGGGCGATATCCGGTAAAACAATTCAACCATAGAATGTAGTTTCGATTATTTGTGTCTATTTCGTCAAACATTTATAAAAGTGCATGTATTCTCAGTCCCAAAAATATATATTGCAAAAGCATTTAAAAAGGGAGCAAATGAAACTCACAATACTGTATTTCGTAGTAAAAATACATATGATGTCGTTTGAACAAGTGCAAGGTTGACCTCGGATTCACGAATCTAAATTAAGTATATATATGTATGTTGGTCAATATTTGTCTAACAATTTAGGTCAAGTCGTAGTGTATCACAATCCTAATGCACGAGACTAATATGCAAAAGTTAACAAAAGTCAATTTGACTCAAAATGATTTCTAAAATTTATACATGTTTATTATATAACTTAAATATAGTCGTTTTATAAATATTTAAATATATTTATCAGATTTTATTAAAGGAAATAATAAAAGTCATTTGTTAATAAGAATTTATATTTAAAAATTTATATATGATAAAAATATACCTTTTTATATATTTTAAATAATAAAATTTATAAAGTTCACTTAATATCATAAAAATATAGTGGTATGTAATATTTATTTGATGAAATAATATTGATAATAATAATAATAAGTAAAAGTTGTATTATTTTGTGATAAAAATAATTATTATTGTTCTACTAATAAAAATAACAATATTTATATTTACTAAAAATGATATTAATTATGATAAAATGATAATTTATAATAACAATTATATTCCTATTAAAATAATAATTTTAGTAAAAAATGATAGTTTCAATATTAATAATACTTTCGATAATAATAAAAGTTATAAAAATGATATTTTTATCTAAGTCGATAACTTACACTATTCTTATTTCATCATGATACTTATACTCATTATTTCCTAATTGATTCGTTTAATATCTTTTAGTACTATTTTATATCACATTCATAATAATGATAATAATCACAATCATAATAATTAGATAATAATAATATTAGTTTTAAAGATAATGATACTAATAAGTATTATAATAATAATACTAGTAATTATAATAATAATGATGATAATACTGATAATAATTTTTGATGATAGTAACAACAACAACAACAACAACAATAATAATAATAATAATAATAATAATAATAATAATAATAATAATAATAATAATAACGATTTTTAAATAATGATACATATATTAATAATGATAATAATAATAATAATAATTATAATAATAATAATAATAATAATAATAATAATAAAAATAATAATAATAATTACTAGATAATAATAATATTAATGGCGATAATAACGACGATAGTAATAATAATCATTTTAACAAAAATTCAGTTGACAATAACTTCTAATCTGTTCATCGAAACCATTCGAGTTCTAAATGAAAAGTTCTTAATTTTTCACTAGCTTTCCAACGACATGCATATCATATACCCTATCTCAGTAGCATATGTATCTAATTCAGGATTCAACATAACTATCTAACGATAATATTAGACGTACAAGCATGCATAATTTTAAATACTCGAGCACTAGTCAGGGATACACTAATAATATATAAAACTTAAGTTATGAGTGCTCACGTATCAATATTGAGATTCAATATTACAGGAAAGTACGTAGGCGCAACGAAGATAATAAACACTAGTTTGATCTCATGAGCATACCCTCAAATCATACCCATAACCTCCATAGCTATAACCCATAATTTCCTTAGTTCCGCCCCGCTCGTAAAATTATTTTGAACTAACTCGCTCATGACCTCGTCGTAGTATTTTATGTATAATAATACTAATAATAATAATACTACTAATAATAATAATACGATTAATAATAATAATATTAATCTTAATAATAATAATAATAAAAATAATAAATATGAAGTGCGAGAGAAAAATTTAAGAATGAAGTGAATTACATAAACTAAAAACACGCTCGATTTATAGCACTTGGCACACCTACTCCCCTCATGCGATCGCATGAGTTTGTGAGAGTGGCCTCATGCGATCGCATGAGCCACATTTCCAGCTCATAAATCACCATGTAGGCTACCGACATCATTGTTTGCATATAGTATATATATATATATATATATATATATATATATATATATATATATATATATATATATATATATATATATATAGTATATATATATTATTTAATATATAATATATTTAATCTTTAGAATTAATTAAATATTATATTATATTCTCGTGCATAGTTGATTTGTAATTTTAGTACCGATGTGTTGTATGTTGACCCTTGACTTAAGTACCGGTTTCGGTTTTTCGAACGCATTTTCGTACGCTTAGAAAACTGGTACTTTACGTTTCGTATAATGTACCTTTATCAATAACAAGACTCAAATCAATGAAAAATTATCCCACTCAAAGTGTAACTTATTCATTTGAGTGTTTTGGTCATTTGCTTCTATAAATCGACGTCTCGTTATTTACCAATATATATTATAATAATACTATTTTAAATCCAAAACGTTTTACGACCAAGTTAATATTATATTTTATCACTTTGTAAAATAATGATATTATTATTTAAAAATATAAACTTATATATTTTAGAAATATTTATTTGCTAATATAATATTTAGTTTTTCAAAAACTAATTATATTTTAAAGTTTAATATATTTAAAATCGTTTAAATGTTAGATATTATTATATCACCTTACGTTTTACGCTTTAGTACATAATTTGATATGATTCATTTATGCCCCAACGTTTAATTTAACTTCTCAAACGTTCTAATTAACATATCTATAAATCAATCGAATTAATAAACAAGTGTTACTATTGATTACTTAACTTATCGATATTCATTTTCTAAGTTATCTATATTCCCCAATTTTACTTTTACATTAAATAATATGAAAGTTAAATAGTTAAAAAGTCACGAGAAAATTATTGTAAGGCATGTATTGGAAATCATCAGGAATTTCCACCAATCTGTCTAGCTCTCGCTACTTGACACTTTGTCCTTACTCGAAGATCACTTTACCATTTATTCCGAATACCGTTAAAAAGGAAAGGTTTCCTAAATCAAAGTGGATCTCTCAACAGAGACTCGAATCATAATTCAATGTATCTGACATTTCAACCATATGATATTATCTTTTAATTCCGTCGATAATTATTTTAAATAAATTTTGAAACAAAAACGTTCATATAAAGTATTATACATCTAATACTTTGTTAACGTTTTCAAGTTATAATATATATACATATATATACATTTTCATATCCAATTAAGTAATGGTTCGTGAATCATCGGAATCCGGTCAAGGTTAAATGAGTGTACGAACACAATTTAATATTTTTGAAATTCAACTTAATAAACTTTGCTTATCGTGTCGGAAACATATAAAGATCACGTTTAAATTTGTTCAGAAATTTCCGGGTTGTCACAGTACCTACCCGTTAAAGAAATTTCGTCCCGAAATTTGATTGGGATGGTCATGGCTGATAATAAGTATGTTTTCATGACGCATACGAGCTGAAAATTGGAGTTTTATCATTAGCGAGTAATATGGATAAAACAATTTGATTAAGTAAAGAGTACGAGTGAAGCTATCACAAAAGAGTGAAGTGAGTAGGTGTAGATTCGTCATATCTTTTAACGTAGATATGATTGATTTCCAAGTTCAAGAGATTTGGAGGAAATCTTCGTAATAAGATTTTATTCTCCGGTAATCAAGGGAATTAGGATTCGCTTTTAAATCTGATCATCTGTTTTGATTGCTCTGTCAGATATTTTACTATAAATCCACCCCCTTCGTTTCCTTACAACTCACACCTTCTATTCTTTCTCCCTCAACTCATACTTTAAAGCATTCATTAATATGCTCCATCAAGTGCTGATTCTTGATATACTCATCACTTTCATATCTGTCGTTCTTCTTTTTCATCTGTCGCCGGAGGATTTTATTTATTTTTACTATTACCTAAAGGTTATAGTAATTTTAATTCTCCCGTGCCTTTACGTGGCAATACGTATTGATATGCACGGTTTGTAATTTATGTGTTGTTGTCGAACTTTATATTTTCTTTTATATTCAAGAGTCTCATACTTTTGTCTCCTCCTCCCGACTTCAAGTCAAGCGAGTAATGGTCCAGAATTCGTAGGTATGAAGTTCGGAATGAACATAGTTAATGTTCTAATAATGAAATGGTAATGGCACGATTTTGATTTGTCAAATTACCAGAATATCTCGAAAAAGACCGATTCATCAAGAAATATTTTCTTGATATTTTAGAGGTTAAATAGAATGCAAGAGTCGTGTAACATGGCACATGATAACGTTATGATCTGTGAATCATAATGTTCCATTTAGAAACTCAGCATGACTTACTGTAATATAATCACGTTGATCAAGTGTCATTATATTATACTAACTCATGCTTCAGTTCCCAACACTACTTCAAAAACATTCTTATCTTAAACTCGAAGGTTTCAGAATTTAGAAATTAAAATAATTTCTTTTATGATGTGATGCAGATAGCGCAAAGAGGTAAATGATTTCAGATAAGAATAATTATGGAAATATCTTCAGATATATGGAGGATATTTATAATGAAAGATACGACGATATCTTAGAATTTCTAATATATCAGAGGATGATGAAGAATATTGTCCGCAAGGGTTTAGAGTCAGGAGCAAGTATTCGTTAATGACTTCAGCATATATTGAATCATTTGGATTCTTTGAAGGCAGGTTTAGTTTTTGTGATTTGTCCACAGCCTCCTTCATACTTTGCTCAATCCGTTTTTCAGTTCCAAATCTTCTATTTTTCTGAGCTTTGCCAACACACTATTCTTTATCATCAAACTTTTTACTGTTAAGGTCGTTTACAGTTTTTGCTGCTTCATCAGTATTTTTTCAAAATTTCGAGAATTAGTTCGCAGTTTAGGGTGTTTTTCAGAAACCTCACATTCGCAGTATGTAAGTCCAAGAGATAGACGTTATTGTTCACATATAACTGTTGGCGTAGACATGCTGTGAGATTTCAAATTTACTGGTTGCTAATTCCCGATGATTCGTATGACAATTCTCGTTACAAGATGCAGATAAGTAAATGATGGGGTTTTGATAAATATAAAGATTTTTTTTCGAAAAGTCAAAGATCAATGAAGTTGTTGGTAAGTTTCTTGCTAATGTGGTGGAACATAAATGGTTCTCCGGTAACGATAGCGAAAAGGGCAACGTATATATCAAGGTTATAATAAGGCTGTTTCGACTGAAAAGTCGAAGCTGACTTGCTGGAGCTGTGACAAAACTGACTACTTTGGAAAAGAATTGAAAAGTTATTTTAGCTAATAAATGCCAAAGGATCTGACACGGATACGTGTTAAACTATGACTTTGGTTTCAAGAGTTTTTCAGGTACATAACTATGGGTAATACGTGGTTGGATCATCATCTCGATTGCTCATTATTTGAAGTGTCTTCAGGAATTTCGGAGGGTTTGAACACAGATCGTAATCGTTAATATATATATATATATATATATATATATATATATATATATATATATATATATATATATATATATATATATATATATATGATGTTCTAACACAGTTTTGAAGTCAATGTATAGCTTTGAAAAATGTAAGGATTCTAAGAGTGATGTCTTCTATTAAGTCTTGACTTGGATTTTGATTTGTCAAAATCAGATTATGCAATCAAATTTAGATGAGAATGGTTGTTTTGATTTATATGAAGGAATATGTATCATTGTGAAGGTAGTGAGTATAGTTGATGATTGTTGAATCAGAATCGAAGAATGTGACATATTAATTGTGAATTCATATATCCCTCGGGTATTACCTACCCGTTAAATATTTTTTTCACAATTTGTACAAAAGAATTTTATTACAGTCTTTATGAAAATATATGTGTATATTTTCTTCATATGTAACATAGATTTAATGAGTTAATATTAAATTAAACTCATTTGATTTACGGTTGAAACTAGAATTGAATAATTCCTAAAACTTTAGAAATTACATAACTTTTACGAAGTATTTCTTAAATGAAATTGAAATTATGAAGCAATACTTCGTTGTTGATTTGTAATGATGTCTACGGTGATTCTTGAACTGGCGAAGCTTGTAATATTATAGATGCTGACGGTGCTGGTGATGTTGATGATACTGTTGCTGCTGTTGGTAAAACGAGTCTAGCTTGTAAATTGTGCACCATTCCGGTCAGGGTTTCTCCTTTACTGCCTCTGTTCACTCATCTGATTTGTAATCATAATCAGAATAATCTCTAAGATTTTGGAGATTACATAATTGCCGCAAAATCTTTCTTCAATGAAGTTATGAATCAATACCTCATCGTTTATTGTTGTTGGTATTCCTTAGTATCTACAAGGCGTATGTCGTCGATGTTCTTGGGACAGTTTATGATGTCGAAGCATGGAATGTGGATGTTGTTGATGGTGGTAATGGTTCTGTTGACGTTGGTGATGGTGGTACAACCGGTGTTGCTGCTGGTGCTCGTAACCTTTGCACCATATTCTCTAAAGCCACTACCTGAGCGCGAAGCTCGTTGACTTCTTCTATTACACCGGGGTGATTGTCGGTTCGGACAAGCGGATAAATAAAATCTAGAATTTGATGTAGTATATAATCGTGACGAGATACTCTGGAAATGAAAGAGAAAATGGTGTTTCAGACAGGTTCGCCAGTAAGTGCTTCAGGTTCCTCGCCAAGAGGAAAATCTGGTGGATGGAAAGGATCGCCTTCTTCGCGTCTCCATTGATTAAATCGACTACGAACCCATCAGATGAATTGGGGATGGCTGATTGATTGATTTATTCTGGTGACGCTGCTTTCGGAGCTTAGATGAACATCCATGTCGGAATAGCTGTCGGGTTTTGAAGACTTGAACTAATGACGAATTCCATTTCGTACGATTGAGTAAAGGATTTTTCAATAGAAAATGAATTCCGGGTATTGGATGGTATTCTAATTACATAGAATATCTATATATATAGAGCAAAAAATTTCTTAGATTACGGAGGAATTTACGGAATATGTCAGGCAAAGTTTATAGCAACAGATACGCTAAGATATGAATTTTTGTCTGTACACTAATCATGTAATCCAGGCAGTAAGATATGTCTAGATTAAGAATGATAAGCAAGTAATTCCATAAGAATGATAGGCAGGTAATTTTCGACAATAAATGATAAGCAAAACTGAAATGACTCGTCCATATTACTATAAACGCGGTACATTATTCATTGGTCCCATAGCGAGGTATTTGACCTCTATATGATACATTTTAGAAAATATTGCATTCGTTTCATAAAAAGACACACCCTTATTATACATAATGCATGTTTTAAACAAGTGGGCGATTATTTAAGAAATAATCCCCATAATACATCAGTTTCCAAATACTACACACGTGACATAACAGTCGAATATAATACATGACAAAGGTTTTATTGAATGCAACACTTCATTTAAACAAAAGCATGAGACTCCATGCACAGCTTGCTCAGATAATGCAACAGCGGAAGACTTTCTTAAGGAACTGAGAATAAACATACTTAAACAGTCAACATAAAGGTTGGTGAGATATATAGGTTTAAAGCTAGCATCGATATAAATATAGACCACAAGATTTCATAGTTATAAATATTTCAATAAAGATATTCTATAAGTTGTTGAGCGCTTCGGTAACCATACTTAACCATAAATGTAGCATATTCTCTTTATTATGAAATCTCCCTACACTGTACCAAGTGTAGTAAAAACGAAGTACTATGCAACCATTTACGATACTAGAGCGACTAGCCGGGTTGGGGTTGTCAAACCCGATAGATCTATCAATAGGATTCGCGCTTACATGTTCTTACAACATGTAAATATTAGTTACCAAGCTATTAAGGAAGATATGCAAGGTGGTACAACTCAACGTAGAATATATTTTAAGTACTTGTGTCCATGGCGTAAAACATAAAATGCATGTATTCTCATCCCAAAATATTTTTAGAGTTTAAAAATGGGACTATATACTCACGGTAGTAAAAGTATATTAATAATAAGTTTTCAGCTTATTAAAAATATGGCCGTCGTCCTTGGATTCACGAACCTATAACAATAATAATGATTCAGATAATAATACAACATGTGAAAAAAATAAAACAAGTTCATAGAATACTTATATATTAATTTTTAGCATTTTTATGTTAGTAGTCCTTTGTTAGTAGTCCAAAATAGTCCGAAATGTCCAACCGTCCAATAATCTGTATATATATAATCTTACAATTACCCCACGACGTATTGTATACGTATTATATTTGCAGCAACCCAGAGACGTATTGTATATGTATTGTCTTAGAATTTATCAAAACGTATTATATACTTATTGTAATGGAATGTACCAAGATTATTATATATATATATATACAATCTCGGAATTAACTAAGATTATAATATTTTATTTTACTAATGATAACATGTCCAAATATATATAGGAAAAGTTAGCAAGGATATGGTTAATATAGTTTTTACAATATAAATTTCGTCCATACAACGTTAATTTTAGCAGATTTTATTTTGCTCGCCAAATATTCATTACAACTCCGTTTAAAGTGAATCAAATTGCTATGGTTTCATAATGAACTGTAGTATTTAGAACTAAACTTAAAATGTAGTGGTTTATAGTCAGAGTTACAGGTTACAAGTCATATTTGAAAGAGGTAGTCATTTCCGTCGAAAAACGACATCTTGATCACCATTTTGAAAAACATACTTTCACTTTGAGTTTAACATTATTTTTGAATATAGTTTCATGTTCATAAGAAATATTATTTTTCAGAAGAACAACTTTTAAATCAAATTTTATCATAGTTTTTAATTATCCAACCCAAAACAGCCCCCGGTTTTACTACGACGGCGTATGTCCGATTTTACGGTGTTCTTCGTGTTTACAGGTTTTAAATCATTAAGTTAGCATATCATATAGATATAGAACATGTGTTTAGTGGATTTTAAAAGTTATGTTAGAAGGATTAACTTTGTTTGCGAACAAGTTTAGAATTAACTAAACTATGTTCTAGTGATTACAAGTTTAAATCTTTAAAATAAGATAGTTATATATATATGAATCGAATGATGTTATGAACATCATTACTACTTCAAGTATAGTATGTAAACCTACTGGAAGTGATGAGAAAATAACTTGAGCTTCAAAGGATCTTTGATGGCTTGGAAGTTCTTGAAGCAGAATCATGACACGAAAACAAGTTCAAGTAAGATTACTACTTGATTTAAGGTAGTTATGTTTATAGGAATTAAACCAAAGCTTGGATATGATTATTACCTTGATTAAGAATGAAAATTTACTGAGATTATATGGAAGTTCTTGATCTTTGATGAGTTGTTGGATTGGATTAAAAAGATTGGAAGTAATCTTGCAACTTCTTGATTCTAGGTTGTTTTTATGATGATTAAAGCTTGTAATTGAAGCTAAATGATGGGGAAAATACTTGGAGATGATCAAGTATGAAGTTAAGAGTATTTTGAGAGAGAATTGGGAGTGTAAGTATGAGAAAATGGAATGAAGAAATGGTGTGTATGCATAAAAAATTTTTTAGTTTATAAAGAAAGAAAAAATTCCTAATTTTGTTTTCTTGCTAAATAATTCATGCTACTTGACAAATGGTTGGTTCCACATGTTCGTTAATTATTTAAGGCTACTAAGGAGCAGATTTTTATAATTATATACCAATAGTAAATACATCTAGAAGCTGAGTATAATACGAGTGCAAATACCGAGCGAATACGAGTAGAATTCTTGATGAAAACAAATGGTAATACAATTGTGATTATTTTTGTTAAGTAAGAGTGTTTTGATATATGTATTGAAGTCCTTAAAATGTGTATTAATACATCTTAATACTATATATATATATATATATATATATATATATATATATATATATATATATATATATATATATATATATATATATATATATATACATTTTAACTGAGTCGTTAAATCATCGTTAGTTGTTACATGTAAGTGTTGTTTCGAAACCTTTAAGTTAACGACCTTGTTAAATGTATTAATCCCATTGTTATTATATTCAATGGGATGTTAAATTATTATATTATCCTGATAAGATAGTGTGTTAATATATCTTAATACAATATATAAATATTAAGACGTTATTACAACGATAATCGTTACGTACATATATCGTTTCGAAATCCTTAAGTTAGCAGTCTCATTTTATGTATATAGTTCATTGTTAATATACTTAATGAGATACATAATTATCATTTCATCATGTTAAATATCTATATAAGTTCATATATATATTATCATGTTATTTACAAGTTATAACGTTCGTGAATCATCGGACAAGTTGGGTGGTCACACGTTTACAAAAAATTCGTTTCAATTAATCAAGTCTTAAAAAGTTTGATTGCTTAATATGTTGGAAACATTTAATCATGTAAATATTAATATTGTTCAATATATAATCATGGAAAAATCCGGGTCATGACAGTACCTACTCGTTAAAGAAATTTCGTCCCGAAATTTGAAGTAATACCTATTCAATGGGCGGTGTTTGTAAACAGCTATGGATATTTCTGTTTCATCTGGTCCTCTCTTTCTCAAGTGAACTCAGGACCTCTTCGAGCATTCCAACGAACCCTAACTATAGGTATGTTGCTTTGCTTGAGCCGTTTGACTTCACGATCCATGATTTCGACAGGCTCTTCTATAAAATGCAGTTTCTCGTCGATTTGGATTTCTTCAAGAGGAACAGTGAGGTCTTATTTTGCAAGGCATTTCCTTAGGATCGAGACGTGAAAGGTATTGTGTACTCCAGCAAGTTGTTGTGGTAGTTTAAGTTGATAAGCCACCGGTCCAATATGTTCGATGATCCTGAATGGTCCTACGTATCTTGGGTTCAATTTACCCCTCTTACCGAAGCGTATCACACCTTTCCAAGGTGACACCTTTGACATAACCATGTCATCAACCTGAAATTCTAACGGCTTCCTTCGAACATCAGCATAGCTCTTTTGACGACTTTGGGCGGTTTTCAATCTCTCCTTGATTTGCGCAATCTTTTCAGTAGTCTCCTGTATGATCTCGGGACCAGTCAGTTGCATGTCACCTACTTCGTTCCAACAGATAGGGGATCTACACTTTTTTCCATAAAGTGCTTCGAATGGTGCAACATTAATACTCGTATGATAACTATTGTTATATGAGAATTCTGCCAATGGTAAATATTTATCCCATCCATTTCCGAAATCGATCACACATGCTCTAAGCATGTCTTCAAGAGTCTGAATGGTCCTTTCACTTTGCCCATCGGTCTGAGGATGATATGCAGTGCTCATATCGAGACGAGTCCCTAGAGCTTCATGTAGTGATTGCCAAAACCTTGACGTAAACCTACTGTCGCGATCGGATATAATGGAGATAGGTACTCCATGTCTTGAAACAACTTCCTTCATGTATAATCGTACCAATTTCTCCATCTTATCCATTTCCTTCATAGGTAGGAAATGTGCAGATTTGGTGAGACGATCGACAATTACCCAAATTGTGTCGTAACCCCATGCAGTCTTTGGTAGCTTCGTGATGAAATCCATGGTAATACATTCCCATTTCCATTATGGGATTTCTGGTTGTTGAAGCAGACCTGACGGTTTCTGATGTTCCGCCTTGACTTTGGAGCAAGTTAAACATTCTTCGATGTACGTTGCAATATCAGCTTTCAAATTTGGCCACCAAAAGTGTGCCTTAAGATCTTGATACATCTTTCCAGCTCCGGGATGTATCAAGTATCTCGTCTTATGTGCCTCATCCAAAACCAACTTTCTTAACCCTTTAAACTTCGGTTCCCAAATGCATCCATTAAAATACCGTGTTCTGTCTTCTCGTATCTCAAGTTGCTTGTCTAGACCCTTGAGCATCTCATTTCTAAAGTTTTCTTCAGTAAGAGCTCCTTGTTGAGCCTCCTTAATTTGGGTAGTGAGGTTCGTACGAATCTTCATATTCATTGCTCGTACTCGAATCGGCTCTCTTTCCTTTCTGCTTAAAGCATCTGCTACTACATTTGCTTTCCCGGGATGATAGCGAATTTCACAATCATAGTCGTTTATCAGCTCGACCCACCTACGTTGCCTCATGTTCAGTTGTTTTTGGTTGAAGATATGTTGAAGGCTTTTATAGTCGGTATACACAGTACATTTAACCCCGTACAAGTAATGTCTCCAAATCTTTAATGCAAACACCACTGCTCCTAATTCTACATCATGAGTCGAATAATTTTGTTCATGAATCTTTAGTTGTCGGGATGCATATGCAATAACCTTATTTCGTTGCATGAGGACATAACCAAAACCTTGTCGCGAAGCGTCACAATAAATTACATAATCATCGTTTCCTTTAGGTAATGATAGAATAGGCGATGTAGTCAACTTCTTCTTCAAAAATTAAAATGTGGCTTCCTGCTCAGAAGTCCATTCATACTTCTTCCCTTTGTGTGTTAATGCTATCAATGGTTTGGCTATCCGTGAAAAATCTTGAATAAACCTTCTGTAATAGCCAGCAAGACCCAAAAATTGACGTATTTGCGTCGGTGTCTTTGGGGTTTCCCATTTTTCAATGGCTTCGACCTTCACGAGATCGACTTGAATTCCTTGACTGCTCACGATGTGACCAAGGAATTGTACTTCCTTTAACCAAAAGGCGCACTTAAAAAACTTTGCGTATAACTGTTCTTTCTTCAACAGTTCCAGCACCAACCTTAAATGTTGCTCATGTTCTTGTTCATTTTTGGAATAAATAAGAATATCATCAATAAAGACGATAACAAACTTATCCAAATACGGACTGCATACCCGATTCATGAGGTCTATGAATACAGCTGGTGCGTTTGTCAGCCCGAACGGCATGACTAAAAATTCATAATGACAAGAGCTTGTCCGAAATGCGGTTTTCAGAATATCTTCTTCTTTGACATGTAATTGGTGATATTCCGATCTTAGATCGATTTTGGAGTAAACACATGATCCTTGCAGATGATCAAACAATTCATCAATTCTCGGTAATGGGTACCGATTCTTGATAGTTAACTTGTTTAATTCGCGGTAATCTATACACATTCAGAAGGATCCATCTTTCTTCTTGACGAATAAAATTGGAGCTCCCCACGGTGAAGTACTCGGTCGAATGAATCCACGGTCCAGTAATTCTTGTAACTGACTTTATAACTCTTTCATCTCAGATGGTGTAAGTCTTTATGGAGCACGTGCCACTGGTGCAACTCCTGGTACTAGATCTATTTGAAATTCTATAGATCTAAATGGAGGTAATCCCGGCAACTCTTCCGGAAAGACTTCAGGAAAATCTCTTGCCATGGGCACGTTGTTGATGCTCTTCTCTTTTTCCTTCATTTCGACTTTATTAACATGTGCTAGGATAGCATAGCACCCTTTCTTCAAGCACTTTTGGACTTTCAAGCAGCTAATGAGTTTTAGCTTTGAGTTACCCTTCTCTCCATATATCATTACTGCCGTTTTATCCTTACGAGGAATGCGAATTGCCTTCTTGACACACACAACCTCAGCTCCTATTTTGGACATCCAGTCCATGCCGACTATTACATCAAAACTTCCAAATTCTACGGGTATCAAATCAATTTTAAATGTTTCTCCGGCTAACTTTATTTTACAATCACGACAAATTTTATCGGCTTTAATTAGTTTACCATTAGTTAACTCAATCATGTACTTAGCATCTAGAGGTAATGATGAACAATTCAATTTAGCGTAAAAGTCTCTACACATGTAACTTCTATCGGCACCACTATCAAATATAATAGATGCTGATAAGTCATTAATGGTAAACTGATTTTAAATATCTAGAGGTAATGATGATCAATTCAAGCTCCGGGACTTCACATGCCTCTCTAGCATTAATAACAAATGCTCTTCCCCGTGCAGGTCCGTTATTCTTCTCTGGATTTGGGCACTGGCTCTTAATATGACCCTGTTTCCCACACCCGTAACAAGTAATAGTAGCCAGGGTAGTTCTATTTGCATTGGTGGCAGGAGTCTTGGTGCCATTTATATTTGTAACAGGAACCCAACAATCTTCAGCAAGATGACCCCTTCAATTACATTTGTTGCACACCACATTGCAAAAACCAGTGTGATGTTTATGGCATCTGTTTCATAAGGGATTTCGCCCTTTGTAACCCGAGCTTGAACCACTACCCGCACCTTACGTGGTTTCCTGTTTCTTGAGAGATTGTTGCTGGTGACCTCGATCACGGTTTCCATCCCACTTTCTTTTGTTATCCGATAACTTGGCATCGGTATTTGATGCGTTCTTATCCAGGATGATCTGATCCATTAGCTCGTTTGCCATGGTGATAGCTTCATGAATTGTCTTGGGTTTGGATGATGTAACATTGGCCTTGATGTTCTTTGGCAGACCATCTTTGTACAATTCAATCTTTCGCTCTTCCGTTGGTACCAATTCAGGACATAACAAGGCTAATTCCATGAATCGCCTGTTATAGTTGGTAAGTTCCGTTCTGACAACTTTCAGATTTTGTAACTCGGCTTCCATCTTCCTAACCTCCTTCCTTGGGCAGTATTCGTTGATTAGCATATTTTTCAATTCCTCCCAAGGAGTATCATATACTTCATCGCCCCCTACAGCTTTTACATAGTTTTTCCACCATGTAAGTGCACCATCCTGTAATGTGCATGAAGCATACTTTGTCCGATCCCCTTCCGCACAACCACTGATTTTAAATACGGACTCCAGTTTTTCGAACCATCGGGTTAAATCGACTGGTCCTTCTGTTCCACTGAATGATGAAGGTTTGCAACCTTGAAATTCTTTATATGAGCATCCAACATGAGGGTTTGTGTTGTTTGCTGCTGCTCTTGCCGCTTCGACCCAAAGCATTTGGTCGTTTACGCGTTGGTTGATAAGCTCCTCAATTTCTTGTTCCGTCATTCGATTTAATCGAGCTATGTTTCTTCAATAAACATATAAGATAATTAATCACATAGAATATTATAGATGTAGTAAGTAATTAATGGTACATCGTGGCATATTAATAATATGAACCAATTATTATAAAAGCATTTTCTTCTTATTAGCGTTTTATAATTGTAGCTCGGGGAGTACCTACCCGTTAAAGTTCATACTTAATAGCTAGTACACAAATTAACTACTACAATCATGATAATATTCTATCATCAAAAACTTAATGCATTAATACTTCACGCTTATTCTTTTGGTACAATATTTTACAATAATTCAATACCACTATTTTACATAAAACATATGTAAGATGAAATATAGAACACGATATATTATTATATAAGGCGTGAAGTTGAATAGCTGCAAAAACAGATTAGAAACGACGAGGCTTTCTTGGGAATTCAAAGAAATCTGGGAAATCATAGAATTTTCGCTTCCCTAATGTCAAAGTGCGTATTTCAGCGGTAAGTCTAGGTTTTGGTTGGGGTTTAGTAGATGACATTTCTGTAGTATTGGTAAGACATGGTTGACTAGATGTGGTAGTATCAGGGGCACTTGGTACAATAATTGTTTTATTAGTTTCTGCTTTTCGAATTTCTGGGTTGTCGATTATAGGTTCCTCTTCTGGTTCCTCTGGGAATTGTGAGTCTTCCAAAAATGCATCCGACTCTAGGTCATTATCGTCATCAGTTATATAGATGATTGATACACCTTCCTTCTGGTCATCGTAGATAAGTCGATGATTGGTACTTTTGCTGGAGATTCAACTTCAGAGTCGCTGAATGTGATAATGAGATTGGTGCTAGAAGTAGACATCTATCACATATTAACTACCACATTAGTGATATATCACATAATATTTTCATGTTAAAATATTCAAATTTTTTTTTTACCAAAAATGATAAGTAATGGTTTTCAAAAACTTCGGTCAAAGTCCAAACTCACTAATGCATCCTAACAAATACTGGTCAGACACACTAATGTAATTTCTGGTTCGCTAAGACCTCTGCTCTGATGCCAACTGAAACGACTCGTCTATATTACTATAAACGAGGTACATTATTCATTGGTCTCATAGCGAGGTATTTGACCTCTATATGATATTTTTAGAAAATATTGCTTTCGTTTCATAAAAAGACACACCCTTATTATACATAATGCATGTTTTAAACAAGTAGGCGATTATCTAAGAAATAATCCCCATAATACATTAGTTTCCAAATACTACACACGTGACATAACAGTCGAATATAATACATGACAAAGGTTTTATTGAATGCAACACTTCACTTAAACAAAAGCATGAGACTCCATGCACAGCTTGCTCAGATAATGCAACAGCGGAAGTGTAGGAATTTAACAAGTTCATAAAACATGTACTTATGGTTAACATGATTACAAAACAAATTTGAATAATGTTAAAGCAAGCGGAAGCAAAAGATTAGTTCATGTTTATATGTAAATTCATTTAGTTAAATTCCATGATAATATCAAGTCTTGAATATATGCTTACAAATAAGAGCAAGAAAGTAAGATTGTACCTCCTCAAGCTTGTTGAGGGTTGTTAACAAGGTTGCAAGATGATGAAGAAGATGATGAAAATGAGCTTCTAACTTGAAGCCTCAAGTGTGTAATACCCCAAGCTTTTAACCCCAACACTCTTGCCTTTGGTTAGGATTTGTTAGACACTTAATTAAGCTTGCAAAAAAAATTTTAAGAACCTCTTCTTCACCCAAAAAGGCCACGGCCAGACCAGTATTTTTGGGAGCACTTGTGCAGTTTTTTTTGCTATGTTTTGATGTGTATTTTTAAGTATCACTTGTCTCCAACAAGCCCTTGGTTAATATGCATATGGAGAATGGGAAAATGCTTTGACCAAGAAGGAATCTAAGCAAGTGTGTGCACTTCCAATGCCACTTCCCTTACATATTATAAAATAAGTTTTATAAAATAAAAGGATTAGATTTTATAAAACTCTTTATAATACTTCCATATATATATATATATATATATATATATATATATATATATATATATATATATATATATATATATATATATATATATATATATATATATATATATATATATATATATATATATATATTTGTTATGTACATTTATTATTTTCATTTTATAAAACCAAAACTTTATAAAATGTAACATAACAAAATCAATTATTTACCCATAAATAATTTAAACTTAGTTATATAAACCATCAAGTAATATCTCAGAAAACCATTTTTCTTAAAATTCAAGTGTCATGTATTTGATCAATGATCCAATTATTAAGATCAAATACTTATAAGGTGTCGGTAAGCTTGTTATTGGGTATGACCCGACTTGGATCATAACACATTAGCCACATTAATTTAATATGTCTCTCGGGCATACGAAATACCTTCAGGAAGACTTTATTAAGGACCTGAGAATAAACATACTTAAACAGTCAACACAAAGGTTGGTGAGATATATAGGTTTAAAGCTAGCATCGATATAAATATAGACCACAAGATTTCATAGTTATAAATATTTCAATAAAGATATTCTATAAGTTGTTGAGCGCTTCGGTAACCATACTTAACCATAAATATAGCATATTCCCTTTATTATGAAATCTCCCTACACTGTACCAAGTGTAGTAAAAACGAAGTCTATGCAATCATTTATGATACTAGAGCGACTAGCCCGATTGGGGTTGTCAAACTCGATAGATCTATCAATAGGATTCGCGCTTACATGTTCTTACAACATGTAAATATTAGTTACCAAGCTATTAGGGAAGATATGCAAGGTGGTACAACTCAACGTAGAATATATTTTAAGTACTTGTGTCCATGGCGTAAAACATAAAATGCATGTATTCTCATCCCAAAATATTTTTAGAGTTTAGAAATGGGACTATATACTCACGGTAGTAAAAGTATATTAATAATAAGTTTTCAGCTTATTAAAAAAATGGTCGTCGTCCTTGGATTCACGAACCTATAACAATAATAATGATTCAGATAATAATACAAAATGTGAATAAAATAAAACAAGTTCATAGAATACTTATATATTAATTTTTAACATTTTTATGTTAGTAGTCCTATGTTAGTAGTCCAAAATAGTCCAAAATGTCCAACCGTCCAATAATCGGTATATATATAATCTTAGAATTACGCCATGACGTAGTGTATACGTATTGTCTTTGCACCAACCCAGAGACGTATTGTATACATATTGTCTTAGAATTTATCAAAATGTATTGTATACTTATTGTCATGGAATGTACCAAGATTATTATATATATATACAATCTCGGAATTAACTAGGATTATAATATTTTATTATACTAATGATAACATGTCCAAATATATATAGGAAAAGTTAGCAAGGATATGGTTAATATAGTTTTTACAATATAAATTTCGTCCATACAACGTTAATTTTAGCAGATTTTGTTTTGCTCGCCAAATATTCATTACAACTCCGTTTTAAGTGAATCAAATTTCTATGGATTCAAAATGAACTGTAGTATTTAGAACTAAAATGAAAAATTAGTGGTCTATAGTGGGATTTACAAGTTACAAGTCATATTTGAAAGAGGTAGTCATTTCCGTCGAAAAACGACATCTTGATGACCATTTTCAAAAACATACTTCCACTTTGAGTTTAACCATGATTTTTGGATATAGTTTCATGTTCATAAGAAATATCATTTTCTTAGGAGAACAACTTTTAAATCAAAATTTATCATAGTTTTTAATTATCCAACCCAAAACAGCCCCCGATTTTACTACGACGGCGTATGTCCGATTTTACGGTGTTCTTCGTGTTTACAGGTTTTAAATCATTAAGTTAGCATATCATATAGATATAGAACATGTTTTTAGTCGATTTTAAAAGTTATGTTAGAAGGATTAACTTTGTTTGCGAACAAGTTTAGAATTAACTAAACTATGTTCTAGTGATTACAAGTTTAAATCTTCGAATAAGATAGTTATATATATATATATATGAATCGAATGATGTTATGAACATCATTACTACCTCAAGTATAGTAGGTCAACCTACTAGAAATGATGAGAAAATAACTTGAGCTTCAAAGGATCTTTGATGGCTTGGAAGTTCTTGAAGCAGAATCATGACACGAAAACAAGTTCAAGTAAGATTACTACTTGATTTAAGGTAGTTATGTTTATAGAAATTAAACCAAAGCTTGGATATGATTATTACCTTGATTAAGAATGAAAATTAATGAGATTATATGGAAGTTCTTGATCTTTGATGGGTTGTTGGATTGGATTAAAAAGATTGGAAGTAATCTTGCAACTTCTTGATTCTAGGTTGTTTTTATGATGATTAAAGCTTGTAATTGAAGCTAAATGATGGGTAAAATACTTGGATATGATCAAGTATGAATTCAGGAGTATTTTGAGAGAGAATTGGAAGTGTAAGTATGAGAAAATGGAATGAAGAAATGGTGTGTATGCATAAAAACTTTTTTAGTTTATAAAGAAAGAAAAAAATTCCTAATTTGGTTTTCTTGCTAAATAATTCATGCTACTTGACAAATGGTTGGTTCCACATGTTCCTTAATCATTTAAGGCTGCTAAGGAGTAGATTTTTATTGGTATATACCAATAGTAAATATATATAGAAGCTGGGTATAATACGAGTGCAAATACCGAGCGAATACGAGTAGAATTCTTGATGAAAACAAATGGGAATACAATTGTGATTATTTTTGTTAAGTAAGAGTGTTTTGATATATGTGTTGAAGTCCTTCAAATGTGTATTAATACATCTTAATACACTATATATATATATATATATATATATATATATATATATATATATATACATTTTAACTGAGTCGTTAAATCATCGTTAGTCGTTACATGTAAGTGTTGTTTCGAAACCTTTAAGTTAACGACCTTGTTAAATGTAATTATTCCCATTGTTATTATATCTAATGGGATGTTAAATTGTTATATTATCATGATATCATAGTGTGTTAATATATCTTAATACGATATATAAATATTAAGACGGTTTTACAACGATAATCGTTACGTATATATATCCTTTCGAAATCCTTAAGTTAGTAATCTCATTTTATGTATATAGTTCATTGTTAATATACTTACTGAGATACTTAATTATCATTTCATCATGTTAAATATCTATATAAGTTCATATATATATATATATATATATATATATATATATATATATATATATATATTATCATGTTATTTACAAGTTATAACGTTCGTGAATCATCGGACAAGTTGGGTGGTCACACGTTTACATAAAATTCGTTTCAATTAATCAAGTCTTAAAAAGTTTGATTACTTAATATGTTGGAAACGTTTAATCATGTAAATATTAATATTTGTTCAATATATAATCATGGAAAAATCCGGGTCATGACAAAAACTTTGGACATGCAGACACGGTCGAAGTCCAGACTCACTAATGCATCCTAACAACTATCAGTTAGACACACTAATACAAGACCTGGTTTTCTAAGACCACCACTCTGATACCAACTTTAACGACCCGTCCTAATCCATCTGGACGAATACATTACATTTAGTTACATCGCGAGGTACTTGACCTCTATATGATACATTTTACAAACATTGCATTCGTTTTTAAAAGACAAAGTTTCATTACATCGAAAGTTGGCGGCATGCATACCATATCATAATATATCCAACTATAATTGACTTAATAATAATATTGATAAACTCGATGACTCGAATGCAACATCTTTTGAAATATGTCATGAATGACTCCAAGTAATATCTCTAATATGAGCAAATGCACAGCGGAAGATTCCTTTCATACCTGAGAATAAACAAAATTTCAAGTGTCAACCAAAAGGTTGGTGAGTTCATAGGTTTATCAAAACAATCATTTCAATATTTTAATATACCACAAGACTTCATATTTCGAAAACAATCTGTGCAGGTCTGCTCACTGCTGTAAAAATCATTCATACGAATTGAACCCTGGTAACCGACATTAACAAAATGCATCTAGAATATCCCCATACATTTAAACATCGAAGTACTAAAGCAGTTCAAATTCTCTGACTGGGGCTTGTCAAGGCCCAAAGATCTATCTTCAGGATTCGCGTCAATTGGTGGCAATTATAATAAACACCAATTCTTAGGCTACCAAGTTCAACAAGGGCAATATCCGGTAAAAAAATTCAACCATAGAATGTAGTTTTGATTACTTGTGTCTATTTCGTCAAACTTTTATAAAAGTGCATGTATTCTCAGTCCCAAAAATATATATTGCAAAAGCATTTAAAAAGGGAGCAAATGAAACTCACAATACTGTATTTCGTAGTAAAAATACATATGACGTCGTTTGAACAAGTGCAAGGTTGGCCTCGGATTCACGAACCTAAATTAAGTATATATATATATGTATGTTGGTCAATATCTGTCTAACAATTTTGGTCAAGTCGTAGTGTATCACAATCCTAATGCTCGAGACTAATATGCAAAAGTTAACAAAAGTCAATTTGACTCAAAATGATTTCCAAAATTTATACATGTTTATTATATAACTTAAATATAGTCGTTTTATATATATTTAAATATATTTATCAAATTTTATTAAAGGAAATAATAAAAGTCATTTTTTAATAAGAATTTATATTTAAAAATTTATATATGATAAAAATATACCTTTTTATATATTTCAAATAATAAAATTCATAAAGTTCACTTAATATCGTAAAAATATAGTGGTATGTAATATTAATGTAATTATATTACGTGTGGTAAAAATTTCTTTGTATCAAATATTTATTTGAAGAAATAATATTGATAATAATAATAATAAGTAAAAGTTGTATTAATTTGTGATAAAAATAATTATTATTGTTCTACTAATAAAAATAACAATATTTATATTTACTAAAAATGATATTAATTATGATAAAATGATAATTTATAATAACAATTATATTCCTATTAAAATAATAATTTTAGTAAAAAATGATAGTTTCAATATTAATAATACTTTTGATAATAATAATAGTCATAAAAATGATATTTTTATCTAAGTCGATAACTTACAATATTCTTATTTCATCATGATACTTATACTCATTATTTCCTAATCGATTCATTTAATAGCTTTCAGTACTATTTTATATCGCATTCATAATAATGATAATAATCGCAATCATAATAATTAGATAATACTAATATTAGTTTTAAAGATAATGATACTAATAAGTATTATAATAATAATACTAGTAATTATAATAATAATGATGATAATATTAATAATAATTTTTGATGATAGTAACAATAATAATAATAATAATAATAATAATAATAATAATAATAATAATAATAATAATAATAATAATAATAATAATAATAATAATAATAATAATAATAATAAGGATTTTTAAATAATGATACATATATTAATAATGATAATATTAATAATAATAATAATAATAATAATAATAATAATAATAATAATAATAATAATAATAATAATAATAATAATAATAATAATAATAATAATAATAATAATAATAATAATAATAATAATTACTAGATAATAATAATATTAATGGCGATATTAACGACGATAGTAATAATAATCATTTTAACAAAAAATCAGTTGACTATAACTTCTAATCTGTTCATCGAAACTATTCGAGTTCTAAATGAAAATTTCTTAATTTTTCGCTAGCTTTCTAACGACATGCATATCATATACACTATCTCAGTAGCATATGTATCTAATTTAGGATCCAACATAACTATCTAACGACAATATTAGATGTACAAGCATGCATAATTCTAAATAATCGAGTACTGGTCAGGGATACACTAATAATATATAAAAGTTAAGTTATGAGTGCTCACGTATCAATATTGAGATTCAATATTGCAGGAAAGTACGTAGGCGCAATGAAGATGATAAACACTTGTTTGATCTCACGAGCATACCCTCAAATCATACCCATAACCTCCATAGCTATAACCCATAATTTCCTTAGTTCTGCCCCGCTCGTAAAATTATTTTGAACTAACTCGCTCATGACTTCGTCGTAGTATTTTATGTATAATAATACTAATAATAATAATACTACTAATAATAATAATAAGATTAATAATAATAATATTAATCTTAATAATAATAATAATAATAATAATAATAATAATAATAATAATAATAATAATAATAATAATAATAATAATAATAATAATAATAATAATAATAATAATAATAATAATAAAAATAATAAATATGAAGTGCGAGTGAAAAATTTAAGAATGAAGTGAATTACATAAACTGAAAACACGCTCGATTTATAGCATTTGGCACACCTACCCCTTCATGCGATCGCATGAGCTGCATTTCCAGCTCATAAATCACCATGTAGGCTGCTGACACCATTGTTTGTATATATATATATATATATATATATATATATATATATATATATATATATATATATATATATATATATATATATTATTTAATATATAATATATTTAATCTTTAGAATTAATTAAATATTATAATATATTCTCGTGCATAGTTGATTTGTAATTTTAGTACCGATGTGTTGTACGTTGACCCTTGACTTAAGTACCGGTTTCGGTTTTTCGAACGCATTTTTGTACACTTAGAAAACTGGTACTTTACGTTTTGTATAATGTACCTTTATCAATAACAAGACTCAAATCAATGAAAAATTATCCCACTCAAAGTGTAACTTATTCATTTGAGTGTTTTGGTCATTTGCTTCTATAAATCGACGTCTCGTTATTTACCAATATATATTATAATAATACTATTTTAAATCCAAAACATTTTACGACCAAGTTAATATTATATTTTATCACTTTTTAAAATAATGATACTATTATTTAAAAATATAAACTTATATATTTTAGAAATATTTATTTGCTAATATAATATTTAGTTTTTCAAAAACTAATTATATTTCAAAGTTTAATATATTTAAAATCGTTTAAATGTTAGATATTATTATATCACCTTACGTTTTACGCTTTAGTACATAATTTGATATGATTCATTTATGCGCCAACGTTTAATTTAACTTCTCAAACGTTCTAATTAACATATCTATAAATCAATCGAATCAATAAATAAGTGTTACTATCGATTACTTAACTTATCGATATTCATTTTCTAAGTTATCTATATTCCCCAATTTTACTTTTACATTAAATAATATGAAAGTTAAATAGTTAAAAAGTCACGAGGCAATTATTGTAAGGAATGTATTGAAAATCAACAGGAATTTCCACCAATCTGTCTAGCTCTCGCTACTTGATACTTTGTCCTTACTCGAAGATCACTTTACCATTTATTCCGAATAACGTTAAAAAGGAAAAGTTTCTTAAATCAAAATGGATCTCTCAACAGAGACTCAAATCATAATTCAATGTATCTGACATTTCAACCATATGATATTATCTTTTAATTCCGTCGATAATTATTTTAAATAAATTTTGAAACAAAAACGTTCATATAAAGTATTATACATCTAATACTTTGTTAACATTTTCAAATTATAATATATATACATATATATACATTTTCATATCCAATTAAGTAATGGTTCATGAATCGTCGAAATCCAGTCAAGGTTAAATGAGTGTACGAACACAGTTTAATATTTTTGAAATTCGACTTAATAAACTTTGCTTATCGTGTCAGAAACATATAAAGATCAAGTTTAAATTTGTTCGGAAATTTCCGGGTTGTCACAATTATTGGTAATCTGGCTAGTGGTGCTAAGACTAGGAGACATGCAACCATAAATTTTTGTATGCAAGTAAATTTTGTGTCTACCATTGAACCTACGTGTCCTGAAGAATAAATGAAATATCCTAGTTGGGCAGGAGCTATGCAAGAAAAGATTTCCCAGTTTGATAGGAATACCAACAAACCTGATGATAAAACAAAGAAGATAATTGGTACCAAGTGGGTGTTTAAGAATAAGATGGATGAAGATGGGATTGTGGTCAGAAACAAAGCTAGATTGGTGGCTCAAGGGTTTAGACAGGAAGAAGGGTTGGATTATGGAGAAACATATGCACCAGTGGTCAGGATGGAAGCTATCAGATTATTTTTGGCATATGCTGCTAAGATGAACTTTAGGGTATTCCAAATGGATGTTAAATCTGGATTTCTAAATGGGAAGCTGCAAGAAGAAGTCTATGTCAAGCAGCCACCTGATTTTTGTAAGCATTAAATATCAAGACCATATCTACAAGTTAGACAAAGCTCTATATAGCCTGAAACAGGCACCAAGAGCATGGTATGAGACACTTCATGTGTATCTTACTGGTTTAGGTTTTAAAATTGGAATAATTGATACCACTTTATTCTCAAAAGAGATAGATGGTGATCTCTTGCTGGTACAGATATATGTAGATGATATTATTTATGGTTCTAAAAAATGAAAAACATTGTCAAAGGTATTCAAAACTTATGTCAAAGATATATGAAATGAGTTTACAGAGAGATTTGCAATATTTTCTTGGACTGCTAATTAAACAACTTGATGATGGTATTTTTACAAGTCAAGATAAATATATCAATGATATGTTAAAGAAATTTGGTCTGACCTGTTTAAAAGATATAGGGACTCCAATGGCAGCATCCATTAAAATAGATGCTGATTCCAATGGTGAACCAGTCAATATCACTGAATATAGAGGTATGATTGGGTCCCTACTTTATCTCACAGCCAGCAGACCTTATTTTATGTTTGCCACATGTCTCTGTGCCATATATCAATTTGATCCTAAAGAGTCACATTTACTGGCAGTACAGAGGATATTTAGGTATCTAAAAGGTACTGCCAAACGTGGTCTTTGGTATCCCAAAGACAAGGATTTTGAACTAATTGGGTATTCAGATGTTGACTTTGCAGGATGTAAAATAGACAGGAAAAGTACTACTGGTGGTTTCCAGTTACTAGGTGGTAGGCTAGTTAGCTGGACCAGCAAAAAGCAAAATACTGTGTCCACATCTACTGCTGAAGCAGAATATGTTTCTGCTGGCAGTTGTACTGCTCAAGTGCTATGGATGCAAAGTTAGTTGAAGGACTATGGTGTTCATGTTACAAAAACTCCAATCTACTGTGACAACACCAGTGCAATTTCCATTACCAATAATCATGTGATACACTCAAGGACAAAGCAAATTGACGTTCGATATCATTTCATAAGGGATCATGTTCAAAAAGGAGATGTGGAGGTTCACTTCATTTCAACAGACCATCAATTAGCAGATTTTTTCACAAAGCCCTTAGATCAGAAACGGTTTAATTACCTCATCTCTGAGCTGGGTATGCTTGAGCTTTATAATAAAAGACAACTTTGTTGGTGTGCTGGCTCAACAGCATATAGGGCAAACCAGTAAGACACAATCTTTTGTTTACTACCTATATGCAAAACATTCAGCACAACAAGGTCTTTTATAAAATGGTTATACTATGTGTAAAATGAAGTAATAAATAGCTCACAACATTTATTTGATACCTTAAAAATGGACCTCATTTAACTCCAATGATTTAAATTAAATTCACGACATATTAAATGTAACAAAGGAATTTTTGTATTTAATACAAAATTTATTTTGTAGTCTTTAACTTCATATTTGAATTAAAACCTACTGCATTTAGTGCTTAATGGGAGTGATGAGTGTCCAAGCCGATTAAACGTCATGTCAACAGTCTGATGTCCCTCGAAAACATGTCAATCTCTCAAATCTGCACACGTGCCTGTAGACGATAGTTGTCTTTTTCTTTCTCATGCACTTTTTCCACCAATCCAAAAGGTTAAATGGGGCAATCCACTTTCATAATAACCTTCGGTTATTAAATTTTCAAAATCTCCTTTTCTCTCAAAATCCCCAAATCTTCAAACATTCATCTTCAATCTTCAACAATGGCAGAACAACAACTACAACCAACTGTGAACCATCATGAGGAACAACCACAACAGCAACCACAGCAACGTGAACAACCATCTCAATAACAGCAAGAACAACCACCACATGGAGCAGATGAACCTGAATCACTTTTCGCCCTTCATCCAAGCCTAGTTAAGGCTACACCTGCACTAATTCGCCTTTCTAGAGGCAATGATGCTCATTCACTTTCCATTCCTAAATCTAAAGCTAACATGGGCTATCACACCTTGATTGATTATGTGAGGCGATCCCCCATTGCTTGATCCGTCACCGGCGTGCCTTCACGATTTTATCCGGCCTGTTTAGGCAGATTCTGGTACACTGCACATGTTACTGCCACTATATATATATATATATATATATATATATATATATATATATATATATATATATATATATATATATATATATATATATATATATATATATAACGGATGGTTTTTATTCGTGCGGTGTCGTCGGGCTGCAGCGCGCCAGGATCAGCCACCCAGGGGGAAGGTACTGTTTTAAATTTATATTTAGCAGGACCTAAATCGTACTACTCCTTAGTATGAGTATGGGAAGTATGAGTATGGAAAGTATGACCAAGAGTCGTATTTTTGAGATATCTGTAGAATCGAACCTATATTTAAGCCTAAGATAGTTAGGAAGGAGTAGTGGTTACTTAATTTTGGGATTTTCTAATTTATAAGACATATAAAGTAAATGCGATAAAATTCGTAATTCGGATAAAGTTAAAGAGAGTGTATACTATGACTTCATCAGTTATTCTGCCGAGATTATGGGATGCTGGCTCATGAATATGCAGAGGCCTTGTATTCAATACACTGGTCCTAAACGTCCATGTCATAAGACATGTCACTGGGTGTCAAAACCCGTCCTAATCCTCCTGGACGAAGTCTTCAACATATGGTCCCATTGCGAGGTACTGAACTCTACATGCCATGAACGACTCCATGTAGTATCTTTAAAATGAGCAAATGCACAGCGGAAGACTTAATTCGTACCTGAGAATAAACATGCTTAAAAGTGTCAACCAAAAGGTTGGTGAGTTCATAGGTTTATCATAACAATCATTTCAATATATTAATAGACCACAAGATTTCATAATCATAAACATAATACACTCGCAAGTGTATGTAAAGCATTCTAAGTGGTTGAGCACTTAAGTGGTTGAGCACTTGGTAACCATACTTAACTATTAATCAACGTCGCATATTCCCTTTATTATGAAATCTCACTACACTGTACCAAGTGTAGCCTACAAAATGAAGTACTGTGCAACCGTTGAATACTGGTCGTCTAGTCCGGTTGGGGTTGTCAAGCCCGATATGTAGTGACCTGAACTTTTCCATGTTTATATATATTAATTGAGATTGATATTTACATGATTAAATGTTTCCAACATGTTAAGCAATCAAACTTGTTAAGACTTGATTAATTGAAATATGTTTCATATAGACAATTGACCACCCAAGTTGACCGGCGATTCACGAACATTAAAACTTGTAAAAATGACATGACGATATATATATATGGATATACATATGGTTAGCATGAGATTATGATAAGTAAGTATCTCCATAAGTATATTAACAATGAGTTATATACATATAAACAAGACTACTAACTTAAGGATTTCGAAACGAGACATATATGTAACGATTATCGTTGTAACGACATTTAAATGTATATATATCATATTAAGATATATTAATATATCATAATATCATGATAATATAATAATTTAACATCTCATTAGATATAATAAACAATGGGTTAAAAACATTAATTGAGATCGTTAACTTAAAGGTTTCAAAACAACACTTACATGTAACGACTAACGATGACTTAACGACTCAGTTAAAATGTATATACATGTAGTGTATTTAGATGTATTAAAATACTTTTGGAAGACTTCAAGACATATATCAAAACACTCATACTTAACAAAAATGGTTACAGTTACTTTCCCATTCTTTTCTTTCATCAAGAATTCTAGTCGTATTCTTACCCGTATTATACACAGCTTCAAAACGTACTTACTATGGGTATATACCAATAGGAAATAGCATGGGATTCCACTCTTGATTATGTCATGTATGACTAATCAGTTTTAACTTCTACCATGAGCTAGTCAACTAACTAGAACTCCTTTTAACCCCACTCACCACTCACCAATTACTACTCATCATTCACTCCATTTCACTTCCAATTCTCTTTCTAATTCTATCTCAACACACACACACTATTATGAACGTATTTTTCCAGTAGTTAATCATCATCTTCATCAAAAATCACTTCAATAATCAAGCTATAATCATCATAGGAAGAACACTTCAAGAACACTTCAAAAATCCCTTCAAGTTTACTAATTTACTTCCAAGCTTTCTAATCCATTCCAAGTAATCATCTAAGATCAAGAAACCTTTGTTATATACAGTAGGTTATCTTTCTTATTCAAGGTAATATTCATATTCAAACTTTGATTCAATTTCTATAACTATAAACTATCTTAATTCGAGTAAAAATCTTACTTGAACTTGTTTTTGTGTCATGATCCTACTTCAAGAACTTTCAAGCCATCCAAGATCCTTTGAAGCTAGATCATTTCTTGTCACTTCCAGCAGGTTTACCTACTAAACTTGAGGTATTAATGATGTTCATAACATCATTCGATTCATATATATAAAACTATCTTATTCGAAGGTTTAAACTCGTAATCACTAGAACATAGTTTAGTTAATTCTAAACTTGTTCGCAAACAAAAGTTAATCCTTCTAACTTGACTTTTAAAATTAACTACACACATGTTCTATATCTATATGATATGCTAACTTAATGATTTAAAACCTGGAAACACGAAAAACACCGTAAAACCGGATTTACGCCGTCGTAGTAACACCGCGGGCTGTTTTGGGTTAGTTAATTAAAAACTATGATAAACTTTGATTTAAAAGTTGTTATTCTGAGAAAATGATTTTTATTATGAACATGAAACTATATCCAAAAAATATGGTTAAACTCAAAGTGGAAGTATGTTTTCTAAAATGGTCATCTAGACGTCGTTCTTTCGACTGAAATGACTACCTTTACAAAAACGACTTGTAACTTATTTTTCTGACTATAAACCTATAATTTTTCTGTTTAGATTCATAAAATAGAGTTCAATATGAAACCATAGCAATTTGATTCACTCAAAACGGATTTAAAATGAAGAAGTTATGGGTAAAACAAGATTGGATAATTTTTCTCATTTTAGCTACGTGAAAATTGGTAACAAATCTATTCCAGCCATAACTTAATCAACTTGTATTGTATATTATGTAATCTTGAGATACCATAGACACGTATACAATGTTTCGACCTATCATGTCGACACATCTATATATATTTCGGAACAACCATAGACACTCTATATGTGAATGTTGGAGTTAGCTATACAGGGTTGAGGTTGATTCCAAAATATATATAGTTTGAGTTGTGATCAATACTGATATACGTATACACTGGGTCGTGGATTGATTCAAGATAATATTTATCGATTTATTTCTGTACATCTAACTGTGGACAACTAGTTGTAGGTTACTAACGAGGACAGCTGACTTAATAAACTTAAAACATCAAAATATATTAAAAGTGTTGTAAACATATTTTGAACATACTTTAATATATATGTATATATTGTTATAGGTTCGTGAATCAACAGTGGCCAAGTCTTACTTCTCGACGAAGTAAAAAATCTGTGAAAGTGAGTTATAGTCCCACTTTTAAAATCTAATATTTTTGGGATGAGAATACATGCAGGTTTTATAAATGATTTACAAAATAGACACAAGTACGTGAAACTACATTCTATGGTTGAATTATCGAAATCGAATATGCCCCTTTTTATTAAGTCTGGTAATCTAAGAATTAGGGAACAGACACCCTAATTGACGCGAATCCTAAAGATAGATCTATTGGGCCTAACAAACCCCATCCAAAGTACCGGATGCTTTAGTACTTCGAAATTTATATCATATCCGAAGGGTGTCCCGGAATGATGGGGATATTCTTATATATGCATCTTGTTAATGTCGGTTACCAGGTGTTCACCATATGAATGATTTTTATCTCTATGTATGGGATGTGTATTGAAATATGAAATCTTGTGGTCTATTGTTACGATTTGATATATATAGGTTAAACCTATAACTCACCAACATTTTTGTTGACGTTTAAAGCATGTTTATTCTCAGGTGAATATTAAGAGCTTCCGCTGTTGCATACTAAAATAAGGACAAGATTTGGAGTCCATGTTTGTATGATATTGTGTAAAAACTGCATTCAAGAAACTGATTTCGATGTAACATATTTATATTGTAAACCATTATGTAATGGTCGTGCGTAAACAGGATATTTTAGATTATCATTATTTGATAATCTACGTAAAGCTTTTTAAACTTTTATTTATGAAATAAAGGTTATGGTTTGTTTTAAAAATGAATGCAGTCTTTGAAAAACGTCTCATATAGAGGTCAAAACCTCGCAACGAAATCAATTAATATGGAACGTTTTTAATCAATAAGAACGGGACATTTCAGTTGGTATCCGAGCGTTGGTCTTAGAGAACCAGAATTTTACATTAGTGTGTCTTATCGAGTTTGTTATGATGCATTAGTGAGTCTGGACTTCGACCGTGTTTACTTGAAAAATGATTGCTTAACAAATTTTGTTGGAAACTATATATTTTTAACATGTGAATATTATGTGATATATTAATCTCTTAACGCGTTTGATATTATGTGATAGATGTCTACCTCTAGAACAAGTCCCATTGACTCACCTAATAATAATGAAGAGTCAAATGTAAATTGGAATGATTCGTGGACTGATTCACAAGTTCCCGAAGAGGAACCGGAAGAAGAGTCGGAACCGGAAGAAGAATCGGAACCGGAAGAAGAATCGGAACCGGATGAAGAAATAGAACCGGTGGGGGAAGTAATAAAACGGTTAAGTAAAAGAAAATCCTCAACCAACCGACCAAGGTTAATTATGGTCAATGGTGTTTCCGCCAAGGAAGCAAAATATTGGGAGGATTACCAATTCTCCGATGAATCGGATTCCGACGAGAATTCCGATGATGTTATAGAAATTACCCCAACTGAATTTAAAAAGGCAAAAGAAAATAATAAGGGAAAGGGCATAAAAATAGAGAAATCTAATTCCAACCCCGATGAACTTTATATGTATCGTCAACCCCCGAAGTCCTTAAGTTGTAATAATGCCCCGGGAAACTCTAAACCACCAGGTTTTTCTAAACCAATGTGGACAACGACGGCTCGTATTAGGGGAACATCATATATCCCTAGAAACTTGGCAAAACGAACCAAAACCGAACAAGAAGAAACGAGCGAGTCGGAATAAGATAGTTGTATTCGTGTGGTGTAATATATCTAATATAGTGTGCTTATGCTTTATGATATATGTAAAAATTGCTTGTATTAATAAGTATTTTTTTTTATGAATCTAACTCTTGTCTATTTTACAGTATAAAAACACAAAATGGATAGACAACCCAATATTTTAAGAGACCTACCCGGAGACATGATTGATGAAATCTTATCTAGAGTCGGTCAGAATTCCTCGGCACAACTATTTAAGGCGAGATCAGCTTCTAAGACATTCGAAGAACGTTCCAAGAATGTCTTGGTTTATAAAAGGCTTTCGTTCGAAAGATGGGGGATATCACATTGGGAATCCATAAGTTACGATGTGTTTACTTTGACGCATATATTGCGGGGAACCCAAATGCTATTTTACGCAACGGGTTAAGAAATTATTTTGACTCAGTATATCCAAATATAAGACTTCGTGATTTAGAAAAAGCGGCTAACATGCAACATAAAGAAGCATGTTATGCTTACGGGTTAGTAATGTTCGCTTCTCACCAAAGTGAGAACAAGAACATCGGGCTACAATTATTAAACAAAACGTTCCCACAAGTGACGGAGTCGGTAATTGGGGTAAGAAATGAGGTTTTTAGGTTATTACGAGACTGTTGGTCATTACGTAACCCTCGTCCCTTTGACGACGTTACAACACGCTGTCTTATCAATGGCCATAACGGTTATGTTCCACAAGACCAAAGATGGGAAGTAGTCCTAGTAAAACCAGAATGCATGACTTGTTTCTAGACGTATGAATTACGTGTCTTTATTGCCTTTGCTGAACGACTTGTGTACTAGCTAGAATTATCTTCACAACTATCTTGTATCAAAGTTATTGTGTGCTATATTTCATGCTTTATGTAAAATAAGCGGTATTGTAAGTTTGTAAAATATTGTATAAAAGTTTGAACGCGAAATATTATTACAATCAGTTTTTCATATAGAATTGTAGTAGTTGAATTGTATATTAGCTACTAAGTATGAACTTAACGGGTAGGTACTACCCGAATTTAAACTTATAAAACGCTAATATGAAGAAAAAGCTTTTATAAATGAGTTCATATTATGCTACGAAATACTATTAACTACTCTTAATATTCTGTATGATTAACTTGTTCCATTTGACTATTTTGAAGGAAATGGCACCGACTACTCGACACACCGTGAATATGAATGAAGAGGAATTCCGTACTTTTCTAGCTTCAAACATAGCCGCAGTACAGGCTGCGCTACATACCAATAATAACCTTGGATCTGGCAGTACAGGAAATCGTGTAGGATGCACCTACAAAGAATTCACTGCCTGCAAACCTTTAGAATTTGATGGAACCGAAGGACCGATCGGATTGAAACGGTGGACCGAGAAGGTCGAATCGGTGTTTGCCATAAGTAAGTGTACTGAAGAGGACAAAGTGAAGTACGCTACGCATACCTTCACAGGTTCTGCGTTAACATGGTGGAATACCTATCTAGAGCAAGTGGGACAAGATGATGCGTACGCACTACCGTGGTCAGCATTCAAGCACTTGATGAACGAGAAGTACCGTCCCAGAACCGAGGTCAATAAGCTCAAGACAGAACTTAGAGGGTTACGAATCCAAGGATTTGATATTACCACGTACGAAAGACGATTCACAGAATTGTGCCTATTGTGTCCGGGAGCATTCAAAGATGAGGAAGAGAAGATCGACGCGTTTGTGAAAGGATTACCGGAAAGAATCCAAGAAGATATAAGTTCACACGAGCCCGCCTCCATACAACAGGCATGTAGAATGGCTCACAAACTAGTGAACCAGATTGAAGAAAGAATTAAAGAACAGACTGCTGAAGAGGCTAATGTGAAGCAAGTCAAAAGAAAGTGGGAGGAAAATGGTGATAAGAATCACCAATACAACAACAACAGCAATTACAACAATAATCGCAACAATTATCCCAACAATCGCAACATCAATCGCAACTACAACAAACGGCCCAACAACAACAACAACAACAACAACAACAACAGCAACTACAACAATCATCCCAACAACAATAATAACCGCAACAACAACAACAATCAGAAGCAGCTATGCCAAAGGTGTGAAAAGTATCACTCGAGGTTCTGCACCAAATTTTGCAACAAGTGTAAAAGAAATGGTCATAGCGCGGCGAAGTGTGAGGTCTACGGACCAGGGGTTAATAGAACGAAAGGAACAAATGGTTTCGGAACGAGTAATGGCGGAGCAAGTAGTGTCGGAGCAAGTTATGCCAATGTAGTTTGTTATAAATGTGGAAAACCGGGCCACATTATTAGAAATTGCCCGAACCAGGAGAACATGAATGGACAAGGCCGCGGAAGAGTTTTCAATATTAATGCGGCAGAGGCACAGGAAGACCCGGAGCTTGTTACGGGTATGTTTCTTATTGACAATAAATCTGCTTACGTTTTATTTGATTCGGTGCGGATAGAAGCTATATGAGTAGAGATTTTTGTGCTAAATTAAGTTGTCCATTGACGCCTTTGGATAGTAAATTTTTACTCGAATTAGCAAATGGTAAATTAATTTCAGCAGATAATATATGTCGGAATCGAGAAATTAAACTGGTTAGCGAAACATTTAAGATTGATTTGATACCAGTAGAGTTAGGGAGTTTTGATGTGATAATCGGTATGGACTGGTTGAAAGAAGTGAAAGCAGAGATCGTTTGTTACAAAAATGCAATTCGCATTATACGAGAAAAAGGAAAACCCTTAATGGTGTACGGAGAAAAGGGCAACACGAAGCTACATATTATTAGTAATTTGAAGGCACAAAAACTAATAAAAAAAGGTTGCTATGCTGTTCTAGCACACGTCGAGAAAGTACAAACTGAAGAAAAGAGCATCAATGATGTTCCCATTGCAAAAGAATTTCCCGATGTATTTCCGAAAAAATTACCGGGATTACCCCCACAGCGATCCGTTGAATTTCAAATAGATCTTGTACCAGGAGCTGCACCAATAGCTCGTGCTCCTTACAGACTCGCAGCCAACGAGATGAAAGAACTGCAAAGCCAATTACAATAACTTTTAGAGCGTGGTTTCATTCGACCAAGTACATCACCGTGGGGAGCTCCTGTTTTGTTTGTCAAGAAGAAAGATGGTACATTCAGGTTGTGTATCGACTACCGAGAGTTGAACAAACTTACCATCAAGAACCGCTACCCACTACCGAGAATCGACGACTTATTTGATCAACTACAAGGCTCGTCTGTTTATTCAAAGATTGACTTACATTCCGGGTATCATCAAATGCGGGTGAAAGAAGATGATATTCCAAAGACTGCTTTCAGAACACGTTACGGTCATTACGAGTTTATGGTCATGCCATTTGGTTTAACTAATGCACCAGCTGTATTCATGGACCTTATGAACCGAGTGTGTGGACCATACCTTGACAAGTTTGTCATTGTTTTCATTGATGACATACTTATTTACTCAAAGAATGACCAAGAACACGGTGAACATTTGAGAAAGGTGTTAGAAGTATTGAGGAAGGAAGAATTGTACGCTAAATTTTCAAAGTGTGCATTTTGGTTGGAAGAAGTTCAATTCCTCGGTCACATAGTGAACAAAAAAGGTATTAAGGTGGATCCGGCAAAGATAGAAACTGTTGAAAAGTGGGAAACCCCGAAAACTCCGAAACACATACGCTAGTTTATAGGACTAGCTGGTTACTACAGAAGGTTCATCCAATACTTTTCCAGAATAGCAAAACCCTTGACTGCATTAACGCATAAAGGAAAGAAATTTGAATGGAAGGATGAACAAGAGAAAGCGTTTCAGTTATTGAAGAAAAAGCTAACTACGACACCTATATTGTCATTGCCTGAAGGGAATGATGATTTTGTGATTTATTGTGACGCATCAAAGCAAGGTCTCGGTTGTGTATTAATGCAACGAACGAAGGTGATTGCTTATGCATCTAGACAATTGAAGATTCACGAACAAAATTATACGACGCATGATTTGGAATTAGGCGCGATTGTTTTTGCATTAAAGACTTGGAGGCACTACTTATATGGGGTCAAAAGTATTATATATACCGACCACAAAAGTCTTCAACACATATTTAATCAGAAACAACTGAATATGAGGCAGCGTAGGTGGATTGAATTATTGAATGATTACGACTTTGAGATTCGTTACCACCCGGGGAAGGCAAATGTGGTAGCCGATGCCTTGAGCAGGAAGGACAGAGAACCCATTCGAGTAAAATCTATGAATATAATGATTCATAATAACATTACTACTCAAATAAAGGAGGCACAACAAGGAGTTTTAAAAGAGGGAAATTTAAAGGATGAAATACCCAAAGGATCGGAGAAGCATCTTAATATTCGGGAAGACAAAACCCGGTATAGGGCTGAAAGGATTTGGGTACCAAAATTTGGAGATATGAGAGAAATGGTACTTAGAGAAGCTCATAAAACCAGATACTCAATACATCCTGGAACGGGGAAGATGTACAAGGATCTCAAGAAACATTTTTGGTGGCCGGGTATGAAAGCCAATGCTGCTAAATACGTAGGAGAATGTTTGACGTGTTCTAAGGTCAAAGCTGAGCATCAAAAACCATCAGGTCTACTTCAACAAACCGAAATCCCAGAATGGAAATGAGAAAACATTACCATGGATTTCATCACTAAATTGCCAAGGACTGCAAGTGGTTTTGATACTATTTGGGTAATAGTTGATCGTCTCACCAAATCAGCACACTTCCTGCCAATAAGAGAAGATGACAAGATGGAGAAGTTAGCACGACTGTATTTGAAGGAAGTCGTCTCCAGACATGGAATACCAATCTCTATTATCTCTGATAGGGATGGCAGATTTATTTCAAGATTCTGGCAGACATTACAGCAAGCATTAGGAACTCGTCTAGACATGAGTACTGCCTATCATCCACAAACTGATGGGCAGAGCGAAAGGACGATACAAACGCTTGAAGACATGCTACGAGCATGTGTTATTGGTTTCAGAAATAGTTGGGATCGACATCTACCGTTAGCAGAATTTTCCTACAACAACAGCTACCATTCAAGCATTGAGATGGCGTCGTTTGAAGCACTTTATGGTAGAAAGTGCAGGTCTCCGATTTATTGGAGTGAAGTGGGGGATTGACAGATTACGGGTCCGGAGATTATACAAGAAACTACCGAGAAAATCATCCAAATTCAACAACGGTTGAAAACCGCCCAAAATCGACAAAAGAGCTACGCTGACATTAAAAGAAAAGATATAGAATTTGAAATTGGAGAGATGGTCAAGCTTAAAGTTGCACCTTGGAAAGGCGTTGTTCGATTTGGTAAACGAGGGAAATTAAATCCAAGGTATATTGAACCATTCAAGATTATTGATCGTGTCGGACCAGTAGCTTACCGACTTGAGTTACCTCAACAACTCGCAGTTGTACATAACACTTTCCACGTCTCGAATTTGAAGAAATGTTTTGCTAAAGAAGATCTCACTATTCCGTTAGATGAAATCCAAATCAACGAAAAACTCCAATTCATCGAAGAACCCGTCGAAATAATGGATCGTGAGGTTAAAAGACTTAAGCAAGACAAGATACCAATTGTTAAGGTTCGATGGAATGCTCGTAGAGGACCCGAGTTCACCTGGGAGCGTGAAGATCAGATGAAGAAGAAATACCCGCATCTATTTCCAGAAGATTCGTCAACACCTTCAACAGCTTAAAATTTCGGGATGAAATTTATTTAACGGGTAGGTACTGTAGTGACCTGAACTTTTCCATGTTTATATATATTAATTGATATTGATATTTACATGATTAAATGTTTCCAACATGTTAAGCAATCAAACTTGTTAAGACTTGATTAATTGAAATATGTTTCATATAGACAATTGACCACCCAAGTTGACAGGCGATTCACGAACGTTAAAACTTGTAAAAATGACATGACAATATATATATGGATATACATATGGTTAGCATGAGATTATGATAAGTAAGTATCTCCATAAGTGTTGGGATTTAACAAGTTTGATAATACTTAAAACCTTTTAAGAATTTTATTAAAGCGGAAGCATGTTAGTTACATTTTAGAACTTGTATATCTTTAAACCATTTTAAAGTTAAACCCCATGGATCAAGTTGTGAACAAATATGCTTACAAACTAAGTAGAAAGTTAAGATGTTTATACCTCCTTAAAACAAGTTTAAGGGCTGCAAAATGCTTGGATGAAAAGCACCAAAACACCCTTGCCTTGTTATAAACCTTGTACACCTTGAAACCTAGCTTGAAAACCCTCTTTTCTGCCCTTGAGAAAACCGAACAGCAGCAGCAGAATTTGAGCTGAAATGTTTGATGAAATTGATGACTTAAAAGCTTCTAACTTGAAGCCTCAAGTGTAGTATACCCCAAGCTTTGAATCACCAACACTTTCCTTGAATTAGTTAGGATTTTAAGACACTTATTAAGCTAGAAACCAAGCAAGAAACCTCCTCAAAACAGCTCACAAATTTCGGCCAGAATAGTAGCTGAAAAGTTAAGAGAGTTTTCTTGAACTTTTAAGTGGAATCCTTGGTCAAATTCCTTGGTTGTTGTGTGTAGCATGCACTTAAGAACTTGTGTATATAGGAAGTAACAAAAGTGAGCATGTGTGGTCTTCTCTTGGAGTCCCAAATCAGCCCACTACATATATATATTTTATATATATACATGTAAGTTCATAAAAGTTTATAAATTTTTATAAACTTATGTATTGATTTGTTACTTATACATTTTTATAAAACCTTTTATAAAATATAACACAACATAATCATTTAAACCTATAAACAATTATATATAAATTATACAAATAATTTATCTCAAGTGAAATTTCTTTAGAAAACCGATTTTCTAAAGTTCAAGTGTCGCGTATTTATTTAACAATCCATTCGTTAAGATTAAATACATATAAGGTGTCGATAAGCTTGTTATTGGGTATGACCCGACTTGGATCATAACACATTAGCCAAATTAATTTAATATGTCTCTCGGGCATATGAAATACCTTCAATCTCCCACTTGCACGAGAAACGTAAGAAATTAATGCAAGTGACGGATACCACCTAACGACCGTCCATCACCCCCAATATGTTATGACTTTGTGCCATTCAATAACATCATCCTTTTCGAGTTCCCATCTCGAATATGAATAGGTGAATCTTTCATTATATCCTTTCATCCTAGATGTCATGTCAAATCCAAGAGATACAGAGTGACCACTCTCTTATAGATTTAACTTTATCAGGCCTTAGACATCTGACTCTCAACGAATAAGAGGGACAAATTCCATCTTGACTACATACGTCCTAGATACATACTTTGCATTATACCTGAGCTCTTCCTTATGTACTACCATATTTCAGAATAGCGAAGGAAAGAATCAAGGCATAATACTCGGTGAATATCCGAACCCAATATGTATCTCAGGTCAGAGGATACAATGATATTCGCCTTTACTCAAGATTACATGTGATCAACCACAAAGGCTCTATACAGTAATTCTTGAGAGCGGGTCTTCCAATATTTGTTTCCCACAAATATCTATGAACCTTGGTTGCAACCTTGCCCCACATTCAACCTATGAATGTATACCAATCCGAGTTCATAATAGTCTAAACCTCACACTTGTTCCCACAAATGTGATTGACTACGGAAATTTAGAATAATTGCTTATTCATGGATGAAATATGCAAAATAGGAACATAACTCAAATAAATTAACACCATAGTTATATTAATGAGTTTGAATAATTTCGTTCCGGTACAATACTTAAAACAGATCATAACCAATCACTAGAATATCGAAGCCCTAATGCACTAACATGCCCTTCATGTTTTACTCCATGTAAGAGCTTCGTGAGTGGATCCGCTATATTAAGATCTGTGTGAATCTTGCGAATACATATCTTTCCTTTTTCAACTTCATCCCTTATGTAGTTGAATCTCCGCTCAATGTGACGGGTCTTTTGGTGAGCACGAGGTTCCTTGATTTGGGCAATCGCACCCTCGTTGTCACAAAAGATCTCAAGAGGGTCCTGAATGGAAGGGACCACTCCTAAGTCGTCGATGAATTTCTTTATCCATGCAGCTTCCTGTGCTGTCAATGAGGCGGCAATGTACTCCGACTCTGTAGTGGATAACGCAACAACATCCTGTTTTGAGCTCTTCCAAGAGACTGCACCACCATTTAACATGAAGACATAACCGGATTGTGATCGAGAGTCATCTCGATCAGTTTGGAAACTCGCGTCCACGTAACCTTTTACAGCGAGTTCCTCCTCACCAGACCCGTATATTAGAAACATATCCTTAGTCCTTCTAAGGTATTTCAATATACTTTTAACAGCAATCCAATGACTGTTTCCTGGGTTGTTCTGGTATCTACTTGTCAAGCTTAGAGCGCATGACACATCCGGTCTAGTACATATCATTGCATACATGATAGACCCAATAGCAGATGCGTATGGGACTTTCTTCATTTTCTCTTGTTCATCTTTCGTGGTGGGACACTGAGATGAACTGAGACTGGTTCCTCTTTGAATAGGTACCAAACCTTTCTTAGAGTTTTCCATCTTGAACCTTTTCAAGATTTTATCAATGTATGTACTTTGACTTAAACCTATCAATCTCTTGGATCTATTCCTATAGATCCCTATCCCCAATATATATTGTGCATCTCCAAGATCCTTAATGGAGAAGCAACTCTTTAGCCAAGTTTTGACTCCTTGCATTGTGGTAATATCATTCCCAAATAATAATATATCATCCACATATAGTACAAGGAATATGATAGTGCTCCCACTAGCTTTCTTATATACACAAGCTTCATCACCATTTTTAATGAAGCCAAATTTCTCGACTTCCTCATTAAAACGATGATTCCACATTCTAGATGCTTGTTTCAATCCGTAGATTGATTTCTTTAACTTGCATACCCTTTTAGGATATTTTGGATCAACAAAACCTTCAGGTTGGACCATATAGACATCTTCCATAAGATATCCATTTAGGAAAGCGGTTTTGACATCCATTTGCCATATTTCATAGTCGTAGTGAGCAGCAATGGCAAATAATATCCTAATAGACTTTAGCATTGCCACTGGCGAGAAAGTTTCATCATAATCAACCCCTTGAGTTTGAGTGAAACCTTTTGCTACAAGTCTAGCTTTATATGTATCCAAGTTTCCATGTATGTCGGTTTTCTTCTTGAAAAGCCATTTGCAATCAACTAGCTTAGAGCTAGGAGGTTGCTCAACAAGTTCCCACACTTGGTTTTCATACATGGATTGCATCTCGGCGTCCATGGCATCCTGCCATTTATCTTTATCAATCCTTGATAAAGCATCTTGGTAGTTTGTTGGTTCATCCAAATCAACCGTATGGCAACCATCTATGAGAAACCCATATCTCTCAGGAGGATTGCTAATCCTACCAGATCTACGAATGTCTTGTGTATTTTGATCATCCATTTGATCACTATCAACATTTTCATGTTGAGTGCTAGTGTTAACCAATTGTGTATCATCTACTTGATCTTGAACCTCTTCAAGATCTATCTTCCTTTCACTATTTCCTTCCATTAGGAACTTAGTTTCAAGGAATTCCGCCTTCCGAGCAACAAATACATTCTGCTCGGATGGATCATAGAAATAGTATCCTATATCATCCTTGGGATATCCTATGAAGATACACTTCGTGGATCGAGCATTCAACTTATTAGGGACGTAACGCTTAGGATAAGCTTCACATCCCCATACCTTTAAGTATGATAGAGATGGAGGTTTGCCAAACCACATCTCGTGAGGAGTTCGTTCCACTTTCTTGGTTGGGGCCATATTTAAAATACGAGCCGCGGAGCTTAGACAATAACCCCAAAATGATAGAGGCAACGAGCTTCTTGCCATCATAGATCGAACCATATCCATTAGGGTTCGGTTCCTCCTTTCGGAAACTCCATTAAGTTGGGGTGTTCCGGGTGGAGTAAGTTGTGAGATAATCCCACAACTCCTAAGATGATCTTGGAAAGCATCGCTTAGGTATTCACCTCCTCTATCGGTACGAAGTACCTTAATTGTCTTGTTGAGTTGATTTTGTACTTCGTTTTGATATTCTTTGAATGCTTCAAAAGTTTCATCCTTGTGTCTTAATAAGTAGACATATCCGAAACGACTGAAGTCATCAATGAAAGTAACGAAGTATCTTTCAGCGTTCCTAGTCATGGGCTTAAAGGGTCCACATACATCCGAATGTATTAATCCCAATAAATCTTTAGCCCTTTCATAAGTCCCTTTGAAAGGTGCTTTAGTCATCTTGCCTTGTAAACAAGATTCACATACATCAAACAAATCCATTTCATTTGATTTCAAAAGTCCATCCTTTTGAAGTGTATGCATTCGGTTCTTGTTTATGTGACCAAGGCGACAATGCCATAAATAGGAATCACTCAAATCCCTTTTGAGTTTCTTGGTGCTTGTATGGTACATTGAGCTACTAGATGATGTGTCATCATGAACCAATTCATAAATTCCATTTGAAGGTGAAGCCTTGAAATAGAATACATTATCTAAATAAATATGGATATCATCATTAACAAAATTAAGATAAAAACCACATTGTTTCAAACGGGAAATGGAAATAATGTTTCGACATAAATTGGGTGCATACAAAACATCTTTCAAAATAAGTTCCAAACCACTTGGAAGCTTTAACACAAAGTCTCCTTGAGCCTTCACTTGCACTTTGGCCCCATTACCCATGTAGAGACTTGATGTTCCCGTTTGCTTGCTACTTCTTTTGAACCCCTGCAATGAATTGCAAATGTGAGTTCCACATCCAGTGTCTAATACCCATGTATTAGAAGAAGTAACACTAAACTCTATATATACCATATATATATTACCTGAGGTTTGCCCTGCATCCCTCTTGTCCTTCAACTCCTTAAGATAGACTGGACAGTTTCGTTTCCAATGACCCATTTCACCGCAACCGAAACATGGGTCTTCCTTGGGGTTTGCCTTCTCGGCTACCTTTTGCTTCTTAGCCTTGTTCTTGGTTGGGGTAACCATCTTCCCCTTCCCTTTGCCTTGATGGGCGGGTCCTTTCCTCTTAGCCACCTTTGGCTTAGAGGTGTTACCTTTGGATCCACCTTGATCGATTGCTAACACGGGTAAAGCCCTTTTACCCATGCTAGTTTCCGCTGTTCTAAGCATACCGTGAAGCTCACCTATGCTCTTATCCATCCCATTCATATTGTAATTAATTACAAATTGATCAAACCTTTTTGATAGGGAGTTAAGGATAAGATCGGTGGCTAACTCATTAGATATGTTTAGGTTAAGACGGTTAGCACGATCGATAAGGCTTTTCATCTTAAGTACATAAGATGAAACCGATTGGGTATCGTCCATACGACAAGCATGTAGCGCCCGAACCGTTTCGAAGCGTTCGACACGCGCTTGTTGGAGGAACATCTCCTTCAATTGCGTTATCATGTCGTATGCACTATGATGCTCGAAATCCTTTTGGAGTTCGGGTATCATAGTCCCAAGCATTAAGCATGAGACTTGAAGGGAGTCGTGGCAATACTTATCGTAAGAGGCCATTGCCTCCACATCATTCTCATCCGGTTGATCGGGAATGGGGTCCTCAAGCACATACATTTTATCCTCTTGTTTGAGGACAATCCGAAGATTGCGGAACCAATCCATAAAGTTTGTATGGTTGAGTTTGTCTTTCTCTAAGAGAGACCTTAATGATAGGTGGTTCAGGTTAAGTGGTGCGTTTGGAATGTTGTTGTTGTTATTGGCGGCCATCTATAAAATTAACAAAGTTCGTTTAAGTATCGATTTTAATGTAACATTCAATACCCTTTTAAAATTTTAATTGACTTATTAAATATTAGAATCCAACGGTAAATCAAATTTCGGTTAGGTGACCTTTATCCCGTTATTTGATTTAGCTAGGTAGTCATTATATGACAATTGCAATCCTTTTGCAACTTCTAAGTTATGGGATCATGCAATCCTTTTGCATGGCATATTTATCCCATCAACGCCTATTTGTTCCTCATGCTTCGGTGGCCCTAAGTTCATGATTCCCAAATCAAGTCGTCCCACTTGTGTAAACATGTAAATTCAACATACAAGTGGTTAGGTGACCTTTATCCCACAAGTGTGCGAAATTTACCTTATTGATATTAGTCCGCTCATGACGGTTAGGTGACCTTTATCCTGTCAAGAGTTTCTTAATATGTCTAAGTGTTTTCACAAAAGGATGGCGTTAAACTTGTTAAGCTTGTTTGTTAAAGGGATTTTGAGTTTTCGTTATTTCTAGTTTAGGAAAACTTTTGCACCATACACCAACATGCATTTAGTGTATGGTTTATTTGAAAATCCATTTTCATGTTTTGTAATTAAGCCAATTACTTGATATAAACCATTTTATATGTATGATCCTTATCATGTTCTTAATAACCATTTATTAAGGTTCTCGGTTGCCTTTTAAATTTAACCATTTAAATTGCCGTTTTGCATGTACTTAGCACGTCTAATTTAACCAATTAAAATGTCGTTTTGTTAGTTGTTATCTTGTGATTAATTGTATCAACCAAACATACAAAACAATAATCATACAAACAACCACACATGCAAAATAAGTATGTTCACAATCTAGCCATTTTGGTGGACATTTGTTTAGCCGAAAACAAATGTCACCGGGTAAGGGTTAATCATACAAAGTAGGAGATTACAATCTCCCACTTAACCTTGCATCCATATGCTCCTTGTGTTCTTGAAGTCTTCATGATCTTGTTCTTCATTTTTACAAAATATGTATCCTAATACATTTTTATCTAGAAAATGAAATACAACCTATTCTATTTTACATACCAAATGTAAAACAAATTACATAGCCAAAATAATAATTATTACATGCCAATTGAATGAATAATATTACATACCAAATGAATATAACAAATCAACCAAATATAGCATGCAATCAACACAAGGTCAAGGCTAGGATTGTGAACTTTAACATGCAACAAAATATGACCAAATGATAGAGATCAAAACCCAATTTTGAACCCTAATAAATTCGGCCATAATGAAGTACCCACCCATAACCAACAATTTTTGCATTCTTCTTTCATGCATGTACTTAGAATGCAAATATAGTGGGTTTAAAACAATAATTCGAAGCATATTTCAACAACTTCGGCTCTAGATACCATTGTTGGGATTTAACAAGTTTGATAATACTTAAAACCTTTTAAGAATTTTATTAAAGCGGAAGCATGTTAGTTACATTTTAGAACTTGTATATCTTTAAACCATTTTAAAGTTAAACCCCATGGATCAAGTTGTGAACAAATATGCTTACAAACTAAGTAGAAAGTTAAGATGTTTATACCTCCTTAAAACAAGTTTAAGGGCTGCAAAATGCTTGGATGAAAAGCACCAAAACACCCTTGCCTTGTTATAAACCTTGTACACCTTGAAACCTAGCTTGAAAACCCTCTTTTCTGCCCTTGAGAAAACCGCACAGCAGCAGCAGAATTTGAGCTGAAATGTTTGATGAAATTGATGACTTAAAAGCTTCTAACTTGAAGCCTCAAGTGTAGTATACCCCAAGCTTTGAATCACCAACACTTTCCTTGAATTAGTTAGGATTTTAAGACACTTATTAAGCTAGAAACCAAGCAAGAAACCTCCTCAAAACAGCTCACAAATTTCGGCCAGAATAGTAGCTGAAAAGTTAAGAGAGTTTTCTTGAACTTTTAAGTGGAATCCTTGGTCAAATTCCTTGGTTGTTGTGTGTAGCATGCACTTAAGAACTTGTGTATATAGGAAGTAACAAAAGTGAGCATGTGTGGTCTTCTCTTGGAGTCCCAAATCAGCCCACTACATATATATATTTTATATATATACATGTAAGTTCATAAAAGTTTATAAATTTTTATAAACTTATGTATTGATTTGTTACTTATACATTTTTATAAAACCTTTTATAAAATATAACACAACATAATCATTTAAACCTATAAACAATTATATATAAATTATACAAATAATTTATCTCAAGTGAAATTTCTTTAGAAAACCGATTTTCTAAAGTTCAAGTGTCGCGTATTTATTTAACAATCCATTCGTTAAGATTAAATACATATAAGGTGTCGATAAGCTTGTTATTGGGTATGACCCGACTTGGATCATAACACATTAGCCACATTAATTTAATATGTCTCTCGGGCATATGAAATACCTTCAATAAGTATATTAACAATGAGTTATATACATATAAACAAGACTACTAACTTAAGGATTTCGAAACGAGACATATATGTAACGATTATCGTTGTAACGACATTTAAATGTATATATATCATATTAAGATATATTAATATATCATAATATCATGATAATATAATAATTTAACTTCTCATTAGATATAATAAACAATGGGTTAAAACATTAATTGAGATCGTTAACTTAAAGGTTTCAAAACAACACTTACATGTAACGACTAACGATGACTTAACGACTCAGTTAAAATGTATATACATGTAGTGTATTTAGATATATTAAAATACTTTTGGAAGACTTCAAGACATATATCAAAACACTCTTACTTAACGAAAATGGTTACAGTTACTTTCCCATTCTTTTCTTTCATCAAGAATTCTAGTCGTATTCTTACCCGTATTATACACAGCTTCAAAACGTACTTACTATGGGTATATACCAATAGGAACTAGCATGGGATTCCACTCTTGATTATGTCATGTATAACTAATCAATTTTAACTTCTACCATGAGCTAGTCAACTAACTAGAACTCCTTTTAACCCCACTCACCACTCACCAATTACCACTCATCATTCACTCCATTTCACTTCCAATTCTCTTTCTAATTCTCTCTCAACACACACACACTATTATGAACGTATTTTTCCAGTAGTTAATCATCATCTTCATCAAAAATCACTTCAAGAATCAAGCTATAATCATCATAGGAAGAACACTTCAAGAACACTTCAAAAATCCCTTCAAGTTTACTAATTTACTTCCAAGCTTTCTAATCCATTCCAAGTAATCATCTAAGATCAAGAAACCTTTGTTATATATAGTAGGTTATCTTTCTTATTCAAGGTAATATTCATATTCAAACTTTGATTCAATTTCTATAACTATAAACTATCTTAATTCGAGTAAAAATCTTACTTGAACTTGTTTTTGTGTCATGATCCTACTTCAAGAACTTTCAAGCCATCCAAGATCCTTTGAAGCTAGATCATTTCTTGTCACTTCCAGTAGGTTTACCTACTAAACTTGAGGTATTAATGATGTTCATAACATCATTCGATTCATATATATAAAACTATCTTATTCGAAGGTTTAAACTCGTAATCACTGGAACATAGTTTAGTTAATTCTAAACTTGTTCGCAAACAAAAGTTAATCCTTCTAACTTGACTTTTAAAATTAACTACACACATGTTCTATATCTATATGATATGCTAACTTAATGATTTAAAACCTGGAAACACGAAAAACACCGTAAAACCGGATTTACGCCGTCGTAGTAACACCGCGGGCTGTTTTGGGTTAGTTAATTAAAAACTATGATAAACTTTGATTTAAAAGTTGTTATTCTGAGAAAATGATTTTTATTATGAACATGAAACTATATCCAAAAATTATGGTTAAACTCAAAGTGGAAGTATGTTTTCTAAAATGGTCATCTAGACGTCGTTCTTTCGACTGAAATGACTACCTTTACAAAAATGACTTGTAACTTATTTTTCCGACTATAAACCTATACTTTTTCTGTTTAGATTCATAAAATAGAGTTCAATATGAAACCATAGCAATTTGATTCACTCAAAACGGATTTAAAATGAAGAAGTTATGGGTAAAACAAGATTGGATAATTTTTCTCATTTTAGCTACGTGAAAATTGGTAACAAATCTATTCCAGCCATAACTTAATCAACTTGTATTGTATATTATGTAATCTTGAGATACCATAGACACGTATACAATGTTTCGACCTATCATGTCGACACATCTATATATATTTCGGAACAACCATAGACACTCTATATGTGAATGTTGGAGTTAGCTATACAGGGTTGAGGTTGATTCCAAAATATATATAGTTTGAGTTGTGATCAATACTGAGATACGTATACACTGGGTCGTGGATTGATTCAAGATAATATTTATCGATTTATTTCTGTACATCTAACTGTGAACAACTAGTTGTAGGTTACTAACGAGGACAGCTGACTTAATAAACTTAAAACATCAAAATATATTAAAAGTGTTGTAAATATATTTTGAACATACTTTAATATATATGTATATATTGTTATAGGTTCGTGAATCAACAGTGGCCAAGTCTTACTTCTCGACGAAGTAAAAAATCTGTGAAAGTGAGTTATAGTCCCACTTTTAAAATCTAATATTTTTGGGATGAGAATACATGCAGGTTTTATAAATGATTTACAAAATAGACACAAGTACGTGAAACTACATTCTATGGTTGAATTATCGAAATCGAATATGCCCCTTTTTATTAAGTCTGGTAATCTAAGAATTAGGGAACAGACACCCTAATTGACGTGAATCCTAAAGATAGATCTATTGGGCCTAACAAACCCCATCCAAAGTACCGGATGCTTTAGTACTTCGAAATTTATATCATATCCGAAGGGTGTCCCGGAATGATGGGGATATTCTTATATATGCATCTTGTTAATGTCGGTTACCAGGTGTTCACCATATGAATGATTTTTATCTCTATGTATGGGATGTGTATTGAAATATGAAATCTTGTGGTCTATTGTTACGATTTGATATATATAGGTTAAACCTATAACTCACCAACATTTTTGTTGACGTTTAAAGCATGTTTATTCTCGGTGAATATTAAGAGCTTCCGCTGTTGCATACTAAAATAAGGACAAGATTTGGAGTCCATGTTTGTATGATATTGTGTAAAAACTGCATTCAAGAAACTGATTTCGATGTAACATATTTGTATTGTAAACCATTATGTAATGGTCGTGTGTAAACAGGATATTTTAGATTATCATTATTTGATAATCTACGTAAAGCTTTTTAAACCTTTATTTATGAAATAAAGGTTATGGTTTGTTTTAAAAATGAATGCATTCTTTGAAAAACGTCTCATATAGAGGTCAAAACCTCGTAACGAAATCAATTAATATGGAACGTTTTTAATCAATAAGAACGGGACATTTCACGATAGATCTATCAAAAGGATTCGCGTTTACAATACCCATGTAAATAGTAGTTACCAAGCTACAGGGAAATATGCTAGTGGTACAACTCAACGTAGAATGTATTTTAAGTACTTGTGTCTATTTCGTAAACATTTATAAAAGCAGCGCATGTATTCTCAGCCCAAAAATATATATTGCAAAAGCAACTAAAAAGGGAGCAAATGAAACTCACAATACAATATTTTGTAGCAAAAATATGCATACGACGGCACTGTACAAGTGCAGGTTTGACCTCGGATTCACGAACCTATATCAATTATATATATTAAAACATATACTGAACATGTAATAGAAATCAAACCAATTTATATATATATATATATATGTATATATATATGTATATATATGTATATATATATATGTATATATATATATATATATATATATGTATATGTGTGTGTATATATATATATATATATATATATATATATATATATATTAAATATATACTATTTTACTTATTTAAATTAGTAGTATATTTGTTATTTCAGTTATTATATATATATATATATATATATATATATATATATATATATATATATATATATATATATATGTTATATTAAAGTAGTAAATTAAATATACTATGATATATGTAAAAATATATTTTTATTTAAATATCATTAAAATATTAAATTATTGATAATAATACTAATAATCATTAGATTTAATAATGATATTGAAAATAATAAATTTCATAATAATAACAGTGATAATAGTAGTAAAATTAATTATTCGTTTAAATTGTAACTTAATCATTTTTATAATAAAATTTATATTCAAAATCTTATATTTCTAACTCTAGTAATAATACTAATAAAATAATGATAGTAAGTATACTACCTTAGAAAATAACTTCTTAAAAAGATGTTGCAGCCCGGGTGAAAGGACCCGTCCTAATCCATCCGGACAAAGTCCACATCGATTATGAACGATTCACAATAGTTGATTACATCACGAGGTACTTGACCTCTATATAATACATTTTACAAACATTGCATTCATTTTTGAAAAGACAATCTTTCATTACATCTACGGTTGACGACATGCATACCATTTCATAATATATCTTACTATAATTGACTTAATAATAATCTTGATGAACTCAACGACTTGAATGCAACGTCTTTTGAAATATGTCATGAATGACTCCAATTAATATCTCTAAGATGAGCAAAAGCACAGCGGAAGATTTCTTTCATACCTGAGAATAAACATGCTTTAAAGTGTCAACCAAAAGGTTGGTGAGTTCTTTAGTTTATCATAAACAAACATTTCATAATTTTAATAGACCACAAGATTTCATATTTCCAATTCTCATAAATAAACGTCCCATGCATAGAGACAAAAATATCATTCATATGGATTGAACACCTGGTAACCGACATTAACAATATGCATATAGAATATCCCCATCATTCCGGGATCCTCCTTCGGACATGATATAAATTTCGAAGTACTAAAGCATCCGGTACTTTGGATGGGGCTTGTTGGGCCCGATAGATCTATCTTTAGGATTCGCGTCAATTAGGGTGTCTTTCCCTAATTCTTAGATTACCAGACTAAATAAAAAGGGGCATATTCGATTTCAATAATTCAACCATAGAATGTAGTTTCACGTACTTGCGTCAATTTTGTAAATCATTTATAAAAATTGCGCATGTATTCTCAGCCCAAAAATATAAAGGGTAAAAAGGCAAATGAAACTCACCTGACAACTTCAGAAATAAATCACAGAGATGTGACCGAAAATCGGAATGCAAGTAACCGTAGACCCCAACCTAGAGAACATATGTTGGTCAATAAGTGTCTAATAAGCTAGGATGGTCTATAGGGTTCGTATAGTCTTATTGCTCAAGTCCTACTCATAAATTTAGCCAAATTTAGCAAAAGTCAACAAAAGTCAAAGTAAGTCAAATGTAAGTCAAACGCAAGTCAAACACAGTCAACATAGTCAACACCAGTCAACAATCTCATAATATTACTCAAGTTGGTCAAATAGTCAAACATAGGTCAAACTTAAGTTATACATTTTTATTTAGTAAAAACAATATTATTTACATATATGTATATGTAGTAACTTTACAGCTGATTTCGGGTCCCTCCAAATCCGATATAATACTTTGGGTCGTGACCGTTGGAAAGTATGTCATCCCACCTTTCTATAGATAGTTTATTTGACAAAGACGGAGTTACAGTTTGAAAGGTATGACCTCGCGAAAATAGTCCTTCAAAACACTAAATGCTGAGTTTTGCTATTGTTAACAGCATTGGATCAGCCCTGATGTTCCATTTTCGTACTAGTTTTAGACCAGTTTAGTCTCGACAAAATCATACATATAACATATCGTTTTAAAGCTTGTCGTAAATACTTTCAATATCAATTAATGGTTTTTATCCAAACTTAACCAATTTCAACTTATGAGTCCGCAAAGTCGGCTCGAGAGTCATTTTTGACACTTTTGTTAAAAATGCTAAAACTTTCGGTTAACGATCCAAATTTGAATCCGGCTAACCTGATTTAACCAAATTTGTATCACAGCTCAAAAATGACATTTTAGATGTGTTGGTGACTTTCGTTTTCCAAAATTATGCATATGGGTCAATTTATTCACGTTTGACCCGAATAAGTCATAAATCTCTCTTTAAACCAAAATAGACCCAAAACTCATTTTTAAAGCACCAAAACTTGCAGGAATACTTAAATCAACATATAGGATTTGTTTACGCTGACCGTTATCCATTTTGACATTTTTAGACTCAAACGGGTCAAGTGTCCAAATGGACGGTCCAAGTTCGGGTGTCCATTTTCGCATGCAATTATCTCAAAATATAGAAACTTTTAAGATACAAAACCTATATGAAAACTTAAGTACTAATCATGAACTTTTCAAATATAAAATCCACATTTTCCAAAACTCAAGTTAATTAAACATATTGGCCTGTTTAGTTTGTAGTTAACACGTATTGTCACAAATTTTCACGCGCGTCATACAAACAACGGACATAATTCATAACACATAAAACATGGTAACATGGAAAACCCCAGATAAAAAGTAGACTCAAAATCGATTCCAAAAAGTCCAGCCAGGGCCTCAGATGATGTCTACAAGTCGGGTTTCAGAAGAGGTACATTTATGGTTCGCTAAATTAGTTTCTGACTGCGCACCAATCTTGTAATGGCTATAACCGGAGCTAGGGACATGAAAATCAAGCTAGGTCAGTGGTCCTAGTTCAAGGACAAGTCAAATTACTACATATCCAAAAATGAGAAACTTTTGTTTAGCCAATTGGTACAGTTTATTCAATCAAATTGGACATTCTGTTTCAGCTCAATTCAGAAGTTACCAAATCTACGGCCTTAGTGTGCACAATGTATCGGGTTTCAGAGGTTTCAATAAACTAGACATTTATCACATAACATACAAAGTTTGATAATCCAGAAGGCCAAGGTCTAAAAAGGTGTACAACTCTTACTATAAAACTATAGGTGCATACGTTACTGATTTGGACAGAATACAGGTTACCATTTCGACACGCACATTACTCAAGCTTCACAAATCCAAATGATGCACGGCCTAGATGAAACGTTAACTAAAACATATGAAATTTTCAGATATGAAAAGTCCTAAATCACTATCATACTTCAAATAAATTTAAAAGTCAGTTTTATAATACTGAGCAAATCAGTTTTTCATATACGATCAATTAAGCATAACGGGAGTATTACAAATCCAAATAGCACGATATCCTAGTCTAACTTGAGTGTTTTTAAATCCTCTACACAATTATGATCAGTTTAAAATTCAATTCTATGTCCATTTTTCCAGAATTCGACATAATCACATATTCATCACAAAAACATCAATCAATCATATCTAAAGCATACGGTAATGAAAATACGCGAATCTAAAGCCTAAAATTATTAATTTTTCGAGAGGATTTTAATTATATCATAATATTTAACATTTAAGAAAACCAAGTTTCTATAACCACACAAAACAAATTCGGGATTAAACATAAACACATCAAACGAGCAATATAACACATACAATCATGTATAATCATATAGACTTGAGCAACATACACTATATCTACCCTAATATGTAACAAAAACATGAAAACCCAAAAATTTGAGTTTTTAAAACTTACACAAATCATGAAATTGTTGGTATGGATGTGTAGAGCTCTTCGAGAGGAATCCGAATATATAAACGATTTTATGATCCATCAAGTTTTTAAGGTGTTCTTGAGTGATAAAAGATTGATGATGATGATGATGATGAATAGTAGTGGGTGTTCTTGAGAGAAAAATTGGGTGTTTGATAAAATGAATCTGGAAAGGGCAATAATATAGATAGATTAGATAAGGTCACGGGTGTTTTACTAGTTAATCACGGGTATAGATATAACAGGGTGTAATAATTAAATAAAATCGGGTATTAAATGTGTAGTCACGGGTTGGTATTTAATTTTTATCTGTTATCTAAAACCCAATGTATTTTAGTTTAATATGATTCAATGATTGGTTAATTTTATATTTATAAAAATTATATATATATATATATATATATATATATATATATATATATATATATATATATATATATATATATATATATATATATATATATATATATATATTGTTTTAAACCTTTTAAAATTCTTGACGTCATACATAGTTGGTGTGTTTCATTATTTATTATATTTTTAATAAGCCTATAATTTATAAAACTCATATTCGGATCATCGTTTATTTTAAAATCACATAAGTTCCTTTTTAACTCGTTTACTATCAATTGAATGACAATTGAGCGTTACCGTTGTTTACTAAATAACTTCGAAATCACTAAATATATATTCTATACACTTTATTTATATGTATATATACTTTCTAAATAATATTTATTATATATTATTATTATTTACGTAATTAATTCTAACAATTACAATATATAATATTTCATTTTATTATTTATATATATATATATATATATATATATATATATATATATATATATATATATAATTATATACATATCTATTTACAAGTAATCGTATTGTGAGTCGTCGGGAAAAGTCAAAGGTCAAATGGATTCATAAAAATAGTTCAAAATTTTTGAGACTCAACTTTACAGACTTTGCTTATCGTGTCGAAATCAAATAAGAATTAAGTTTAAAATTGGTCGGAAATTTCCGGGTCGTCACATCGGGCTCGAACCCGAGACCTCGCTATCCTAGTAACACTACACACCACTCTTCCATTTATGTCTTTTGGTATAATATGAAGCCTGTTTAATTTTAACCTATCCTTTCGGCCCAATAGAAATATGATTTCGGCCCAACAGTAATTATCAACCACGGCCCAAGTTTTAAATTGTCAGCTCAATGGACCTGACTGTTTAATAAAAAGAAGGTAAAACAATTGCAGCAAGCGAGAATCGAACACAAGATCTCTCGTTAAATATTAACACGCCCTAACCATTGTACTGTTTAATGTTTTCTATTTTAATTCATAGAGTGAAACCTTTTAACCCAAAAATTCATTCGGCATAATAAATGGAAAATCAAACTGGCCCGTTAAGAATTTAAGAAACCCAAGTAGAATTTCGTGGGCTGTTGGTTTCTACATGGAACTCGGCCCAGCAAATTAATATCATTTATTTATCAACAACGTGACAGTGTTTCACTGTCATCTTTCTTGCGTTTAATTCCCATCGGAATAGTAGCAGCAAGCAGTCCACGTAATCAGTAAAAAAATAGAAGTGACGTGGTGATTTTGAGGTGTTCTTGATGACGGTTAACAGAACAAGGAAGTGTAGGTGATTCTTTGGGATGGTGGTTAATGGGTCTCGGATAGAATATAAACAAGACAGAGGTAGATAGCAATGAATTATGGCCGTGATTTATTCATGGTGGAGGATGAATGTTGTTTTCAAGGGTGGTGGTTTGTTCGTTTAAACAGAAAAAAAAAAATATAAACACGTGGTGGTGGGTTTGAAGGAATTCGATAGTTGTGGAAGGTGGAAGGAGGTGTTCTTAAAGGTGGTGGTTTATGATGAGAAACAGAAACAAAGATAGCATCAACAGAAGCTCAGTTTGTGGTTCGACACGATAGAATAAAATGATGGCAGTAGTAGCTTTTTTCAATGAGGTTTTGTGATTTGGTGTTGTTGTCCGATCGGAGATAGGAATAGAAATATATAGAGTATCAAGAACATTTGCATCCCAAGTGGGTTTTGATGGTGGTGACCGTTTGCTGTAAATGGGTGGAGTTAGAGAAGGTGGTTGTTGATGATGGAGTGGTTTGGTTATGAAAGGCAGCAACAACAGCGACAGAATTAGAGTAGCATCAAGTGGTGGTTGATGATGGGGAACAAGGTGGTGATTGATGTTCTTCAACAAGAGAATTTATAGTAAGTAGAAGAATTAATCGAGTAGTAACCATACGAATGGAGTAATAGAATTTGTATGTTATGGCGATACAAGATGATGGAGTCTGGGTTGGTTTGAGTAGCCACGAAAGAGGAGAAGGAGAAATGGGTGTGGTAGTTCTAAAATTGCCATAATTAAAAGAGATGCAGAAAAGAAAATAGGTAATAATCTACTACAAGTGTATACATAAGATATATATATATATATATATATATATATATATATATATATATATATATATATATATATATATATATATATATATTTTATACTGGTAGTGGGTATGGAATAATTTGAAAAGGAAAAGTAGTACTCAATCATTCCATATTATTAAGTCTTGATTCAAATTCAAATCACAAATAAAAGGGAGACAGGATAATTCGTGAATAGCAAAAGAATTGAGACAGATATGGACATATAACAAATTAGGTGTCTTTATCCGTTTGAATGTATATATAAAAAATTTAGTTGGGTGGATTCCAAATGCATAAAGTAATATATTTGGTGGGGATGATATTGATATCATGAAAGAAGGAAAAACAGAAACCAAACTAGTTGATGATGCCTTCTATTATCTAAGTATATGTATATATAGATATTAGGGATAAATAGATATATAAAGTAATAAATATAATACTAATTCATATGTTAAAGTTAAAGTCTAAAAGGAAATAGTTGAAACAGCAAGATTGAAACACATGTGGTGGTTTTGATCACGAGAAATCAAAATAATAGAATTGTATGTAATTATACAACTGTAAAGATATCTTATAATTCATAATATTAATATTTGATATAACATTAATTATAATATAATAAAGGTTTAAGGCTACTCAAGAAGTAATTTATCAATAATTTAATTTGTATGAGTGAAGTTGTGTTGCACGTTCAAACAAGAAGTTAGAAAACTTCTACATCATGATCACCACTAACTCAACTTTCTCAAAAGTAAATCTAATCAAATCTGTTACTAGTTTTATTTATTCTAATTTATTAGCCGAGCAATATTGTAATAATATTGTTGATATAGTTTAAATATTAATTGATATAGATAATATATATAACATATTATCCTATTACAATATTAATTAACGTAGCAATAAATATAGGTATTTTACTTTGGGTCATTGTATATATATAGGTTTATTTTAATAATAAACTTTATTATATCGTCTATTATTTTATATTCTTAATTTTAACAATTAATAATTTATTAATGTATTATTATATATTTACAAATAATTTTTATATACATACTTATATATATATATATATATATATATATATATATATATATATATATATATATATATATATATATATATATATATATTTTTACAAATAGTTATTCGTGAATTATCGGGAATAGTCAAGTCAAATGTATAATGAACACAGTTCAAAGTTTTTGAGACATCAATATTACATACTTTGTTTATCGTGTCGGAATTCTATAAAGATTAAGTTTAAATTTGGTCGGAAATTTCTGGGTCATGACAGTACCTACCCGTTAAAGAAATTTCGTCCCGAAATTTGATCGAGAGCGTCATGGCTAATGTAGTGACCCGTCCTTATCCATCTGGACGAAGTCATCAACATTTGGTCCCATTGCGATGATCGACTCCAAGTAATGTCCTTAAAATGAGCAAATGCACAGCGGAAGACTTAATTCGTACCTGAGAATAAACATGCTGAAAAGTGTCAACCAAAAGGTTGGTGAGTTCATAGGTTTATCATAACAATCATTTCAATATATTAATAGACCACAAGATTTCAGTTTATAAATATATGTACACTCGCAAGTGTATAAAACCATTCTGCTTATGTTGAGGCGTCAGTAACCAACCTTAACAATAATATAATAAGTCATCTTCGCAAAGATGGATACGTACACCAGTACTAATAAATAATTCTCGAAGTACTAAACATTCGCCCACTAGCTCTTATGTCTAGTGCAGCCTACAGGATGGGGGTGTCAAGCCCGATAGATCTATTTTTAGGATTCGCGCTTACATGTTCTTATAACATATAACTAAATTACCTAGAACATCAATCCGCAGAATATCGTTTTTAATCACTTGTCTCTATTTCGTAAAGCATTTATAAAATATTGCATGTATTCTCAGCCCAAAATAAATATTGCAAAAGCAATTGAAAAGGGAGCAAATGAAACTCACCATACTGTATTTTGTAGTAAAAATACATATGACGACATTAAACAACTGAACAATGCAGGGTTGGTCTCGGATTCACAAACCTATATCATTTATATATATTTATTAACACATATAATTAAAGTCTAATAATTTATGTATTATTATTAATATAACTGTTATTTTAGTAATTAATGTGTTTCATTCTTAACTTAAATATATTTACTTTATATATTATAAATAAATGATTTATATAGTATAGTTCTATTTTTATATAACTAACTTTTATTAAAATATTTAAAAAAAAATGTTGATACTAGTAATAATAATTAGGGTTAACAATCATGATAATAATAATAAATAATAATAAATATTAATTTGTAGTAATAATGATAATGATACTAGTAGTAAAAATATTAAATATACTAATAAGAATGATGATTTTTAATAACAATACTAATAATCTTAATGATGTTAATAATAATACTTATAATGATGTTAATAGTAATAATAATAATAATAATAATAATAATAATAATAATAATAATAATAATAATAATAATAATAATAATAATAATAATAATAATACAAATAATAAAAATAAAGATAACTACCTCAAATAATAAGTTTCAAAAATAAATGTCCTTGCTCGGGCTTGAACCCACGACCTCTCGATAGTCACCAACATCACCAACCATTCATCTGTCGTTCATTTTCTGATTCAATTACAACCCCACAACGTTACAACCTAATCTCTGCTGCTACTTCTTCTAAAATGAGTTAGTCGTTTGTAAAAAAAAATACTCATCCCATACACAAAACAATAACCCTAAACAAAACATCAACTCGTTATTTTAGGTATCCCCTACCATCATCTTCAACATCTAGATCATCATTACCCATCTTCGTGATCACCGAATTATCTTCATCATATTATCGGGTTCCTCATATCATACATCATCATCTTAATAATTAATCATTATAATCTCTTCATCATCATCATTATTATTTAAATACGTTCATAATCACTATCATGTGAGAGTCGTGGTTGTTTAGACGGACCAGGAGATAAGCAGCCAGAATAGATTCGAATATTTGGGTCTTGCAACAGTTGGTTGGTGTAAAACAAGTGGGTCTCATATGGCCCAACTAATAACCTGAGTTCACGGCTCATTTAACACATCAAGGATCCCAGCCCAAGTTGTAAATAAATATCCATTGATAGTGGTAGGGTTTTGTTGCTGGGGAAATAAGTAACAGAAATAGGAATGGAACAAATTTACGGAACAGATTTGTGGGGTTTAGAGATCCAATAATTCGTCCAGCTGTAAGTCATTTTCTCACAACATTCATTTTTTTTTTTTAAAGTAGTTAGTGGGATCATGAGTAGATATCGACTCTTCCAGAGGGATAATATATTCCCCCTTTATAAGAACCCATAATATTAATTGTATTAGATGTATTCAACATAGGTGAGTTCTTGTAGGTTTTTAATCAGGAAACGAATTGAAGAACAGCATAGTAACAGTAGTAGAAGAATGGTGGCGATTAGCACATGATAAAAGAGAAATTGGTAGAAGAAAGTGGCGGTGGCTGCAGCAAAACAGAATATATTGACGGGTGTTGGGTTTTTGGATTGAAAAACAGAAGGAGTAGCGAGGTAATATGTAATGGCAAGTGTGTGTTTGTGTTTTAGAGTTGATAAAACTAGACAAAACTTGGTGGAAGTTCACGAGATACAGCAAATCGAAAAGAAGAAAAAAAATGCATAAAGGTGATGGCTTACTATGGTGATGATTCATGGGGTGGTTCATGATCGAACTTAGAGAAAGAGAGAGATTGAAAGTGGTGGTGATGTTTATTGTTTACAAGAGTGGTGAAACTCTGATTGGTGTTACTAGTGACGGTTGTAGGGCTTGAAATAGTGGAAGTGACGGGTTCTTAATGATCACATAAGATAGATGTAGAGAGAGGAGAGAGATAAGGGAGAGGGTGAAAGAAGAGAGGTGGAAAAATGATGATAGTGATGGAGGCGTTTATGGAGATCATGATGGTCGAAGCTTGATGATAGTGGTGACGGTTCTTGTGGGTTTCCGCGGCATACCAAAACTGAAAGTTCTTGGGTGATGGTGGTTAATGTCGATTGGTTTCATTTATCACTGAATAGAATCAATTTTATAGGATGATCACTCGACAGGAGGAATCATTTCAATAGAGGAAAATATATAAAAAAAATAAATTGATATGGACTCACAACCGATTTTGTGTTTACTCTATTGTTTTTAATGCAGTGAAGATTCGATTACACATAGGAAATAATCAGATGTTGATGTACAACAGTTTGCTATAATTCAACATGCTTTAACATTTTATTTTATTTTATTTATTATTATTTTTTTTTAAGGTTATTAATTAATAATAAAAATACGTTTAATATTTTACAAAAATATCATTAATAATATTAATACTAAGTATATTAGTAGTTATTAATAATAATAGTGACATAACTAATAATAACATTCATTTAATATTTATATATTATATATGTATCACAAATAATTATCATATATATATTTATTTAAAAACAATTGTTCGTGAATCGTCGGGAATGGTCGAGGTTAAATGAATGTATGAACATTGTTTACAAAGTTTCCTAAACTTAACATTACATACTTTGCTCATCGTATCGAAACCATATTAAGATTAAGTTTAAATTTGGTCGGAAATTTCCGGGTCGTTACAGTACCCACCCGTTAAAGAAATTTCGTCCCCGAAATTTGAGTGAGGTCGTCATGGCTAACAATAAAATTATTTTTATGACGTATATGAGTTGATAAATAGAGTTTTATCATTATTGATTAATATAGATAAAACAATTCGATCATGCGAAGCGTACGAGTGAAGTTATCACAAAAGAGTGTAATGAGAAATAAAGATTCGTCTTGACTATTGACGTAGTCATGGTAGATTTTAGGAATTTAAGAAAATCTTCTAATCAGAAGGAAAATGTAATAACATTATTTATTAGAAACTGTTGAGATTACGGAAGAACAGAAATATCAAGGAACTATTTCCGTGATATGCTTAGGGCTTAAGTAGAATGAAAGAGTCGTGTAACAAGGCACATGATGAGGTAAGATCTCTGAACCATCATCATTTTCCATTAGAAATTTAGCATGACTTACTGTAATATAATTACGTTGGCCTGACGTCATTATATTATACTAACTCATGCTTCAATTTCCTACACTTCTCCATAATTCAAACTTGAGTTTTAAAGAAATTTAGAAACTAAAATAGTCTCATTTATGATATAACATAGATAGCATGAGAAGATAGATAATTTCGGACGAAGATATTTATGAAGATATCTTCAGAAATATTGAAGATATTTAAGACGATATTTTGAAATTTCTAGATCGAAGGATGATGAAGAAAACGTTTCCGCAAGGATTTTAACATAACTTCGGAGCAAGATTTTCTCTAAAGATTTCGGCGGATCCAGAATTTCCTGGATTCTTTGAATATAGGGTTTGGTCCTTGTATTTGACCTTGGTCTCCTTCATGGTTAGCTCAATCCGTTTTTCTCTACCAAATTTTCTATCGAGCGTTCCTAACACTTCCTTCTTTATCATCAACTTTTGTCTATTAAGACCATCTACAACATGCTGCTTCGTCAGCATTTTCAAAGTTAACGGATCTGTGTCATCGGTTATCAAACCGAGGTGATTTCAGAAGAATTGTGTTTTTAGATGGTTAAACGCTGATGGTAATATGGTGGAATATAAAAGGTTTCTCAGTAACAATAACAGTGGCAAACGTATATATCAAAGTTATAATAAGGTTGATTCGAACGAAAAGTCGAAGTTGACTTGCTGGAGCTGTGACAAAATTGGCTAATTTGAAAAGGAATTGCAAAGGTATTTTAGGTAATAATAACGCTAAAGGAATTAGCACAGATATGTGTTAAACGTTTACTCAGGTTTCGAGAGCTTTTCTTCCGTAGATGAAGTGCGGCTGGTTCATCCTCTCGATTGAGATTTTTCAAGAATCAAGAAAGATTTGATCACGGATTGGAATTGTCAAGATTCAAATGAGGTTTAAGATGAAATCAAGTGGCAAACTTTTAGTTTCATATGTTATAATTAATATTTTAATTCATTTTTAATTGTCCAAAGTTAGTAGTCCAATAGTTCATATATAGTTTAATATATAACATTCGAATTAATTAATACGTATCGTGACCCGTGTACCGATCTCAGTATTGATCACAACTCAAACTATATATATATTTTGGAATCAACCTCAACCCTGTATAGCTAACTCCGTCATTTGCATATAGAGTGTCTATGGTTGTTCCAAGATAAATATATAGATGGGTCAATATGATATGTCGAAACCTTGTATACGTGTCCCATTATTTAAAGTGCGTAAAATAAATACAGAAATTAAATGACGATAAATAAAATTGCGAGAATGTAAATTGCGATAATTAAATTGCGATAAATAAAATATACCCAGTTAGCTAGGGACAGTTAGCTAGGAACAGTTAGCGTGGATTCTTAACAATATTTCAATTAGTTAGTTCGTTTGTTTCTAACAAATTTTACTTTGTCCGATGTTTTCTTCATTATGCCACTTGTTGGATTCTGATGGATCATAATCCAAATATGAAATTGAACGAAAATGGATTCTGTGGTGAACGGATACGTATATCGGTGGTTGTAAGTAGGATAGTAATTGACCGTTGAATCAGATTCGAAGGATGTACAGTGTAACTTATTAATGTGAAATCTAAATATTCCTCGGGTATTACCTACCCGTTAAAATATTTTCACAATTAACACTTTGTACTAAAGAATTTTTAATTACAATCTTTATGAAAACATATATACATATATATTTTCTTCAGATGCAATCATGGATTTAATGAGTTAATATGATATTAACTCATCTGATTTACCGTTAGAACAAGAATATATAATCTCTAAAACATTAGAGGTTACATAGTTACTATGTCGAACTAAGATAAATGATGTAGATCGTCATGTAGAACGATGATTATACTCGAGGTACAGAATGAAATGTCGAAGCTGGTGACGCGGATGTTGTTCTTGGTGGTACTAGTTCTGTTGGTGCTGAGGCTGGTGATGTTACTGGTGTTGATGATACTGCTAGTGCTTGAAAATTGTGTACCGTGCTCTCTAAAGTTAACACTCGAGCTCGGAGTTCTTTAACTTCTTCTACTAACCATGGTTGGTTATCAGTGTGAGGTAGAGGTCGGATATCTTCTCTAGTTCCGTTAATGGTAGCCTCAAGACGAAAAACTCTTGCAAAAAGGGTATAAACGGTGTTGCGAACAGGTTCGCCGGTGAGCGGGTCGAGCACTCCGACGTTAGGTGGTAAGTTCGGCTCGTGATATGGAGTACCTTCTTCATTTCTCCATAGGGTAAGTATTTCGCGAACCCATCCCCACTTTCTAAAGAAATCACGGTAGTTGATCGGTTGGTGCGCTCCCGTCACGCTATCTTCGGAGTCAGAAGAACTTGGTCGATTCGTAGAGGCCATCGTACGCGATCACAGAAAAGATTTTTGGTATGAAAAACTTAGTGACAGCAAATGATAGTTGGATGGTATTCTCAATGCATAATATGCCTAGATATATATAGTACCAGGATCCCTTAAATTACGGAGAAATTTACGGAAGATATCAGGCAAAGTTTACCGTAATAGATACGCTAAGATATAAATTTGTCTATACACTATCTATGCAATAAAGGCAGTAAGGCATGTCTAGACTTAGGAATGATTAGCAGAAAATTTTCCACTAGGAATGATATACAATACTTATAATATGCAGCTAAGGTCGAAGTCCAGACTCACTAATGCATCCTAACAACTATCAGTTAGACACACTAATGCAAGACCTGGTTCGCTAGGACCAACGCTCTGATACCACCTGTAGTGACCCGTCCTTATCCATCTGGACGAAGTCATCAACATTTGGTCCCATTGCGATGATCGACTCCAAGTAATGTCCTTAAAATGAGCAAATGCACAGCGGATGACTTAATTCATACCTGAGAATAAACATGCTGAAAAGTGTCAACCAAAAGGTTGGTGAGTTCATAGGTTTATCATAACAATCATTTCAATATATTAATAGACCACAAGATTTTAGTTTATAAATATATGTACACTCGCAAGTGTATAAAACCATTCTGCTTATGTTGAGTCCTCAGTAACCAACCTTAACAATAATATAATAAGTCATCTTCGCAAAGATGGATACGTACACCAGTACTAAAAAATAATCCTCGAAGTACTAAACATCCGCCCACTAGATCTTATGTCTAGTGCAGCCTACAGGATGGGGGTGTCAAGCCCGATAGATCTATCTTTAGGATTCGCGCTTACATGTTCTTATAACATATAACTAAATTACCTAGCACATCAATCCGCAGAATATCGTTTTTAATCACTTGTCTCTATTTCGTAAAGCATTTATAAAATATTGCATGTATTCTCAGCCCAAAATAAATATTGCAAAATCAATTGAAAAGGGAGCAAATGAAACTCACCATACTGTATTTTGTAGTAAAAATACATATGACGACATTAAACAACTGAACAATGCAGGGTTGGTCTCGGATTCACGAACCTATATCATTTATATATATTTATTAACACATATAATTAAAGTCTAATAATTTATGTATTACTATTAATATAACTGTTATTTTAGTAATTAATGGGTTTCATTCTTAACTTAAATATATTTACTTTATATATTATAAATAAATGATTTATATAGTATAGTTCTATTTTTATATAACTAACTTTTATTAAAATATTAAAAAAAAATGTTGATACTAGTAATAATAATTAGGGTTAACAATCATGATAATAATAATAAATAAAAATAAATATTAATTTGTAGTAATAATGATAATGATACTAGTAGTAAAAATATTAAATATACTAATAAGAATGATGATTTTTAATAACAATACTAATAATCTTAATGATGTTAATAATAATACTTATAATGATGTTAATAGTAATAATAATAATAATAATAATAATAATAATAATAATAATAATAATAATAATAATAATAATAATAATAATAATAATAATAATACAAATAATAAAAATAAAGATAACTACCTCAAATAATAAGTTTCAAAAATAAATGCCCTTGCTCGGGCTTGAACCCACGACCTCTCGATAGTCACCAACATCACCAACCATTCATCAGTCGTTCATTTTCTGATTCAATTACAACCCCACAATGTTTCAACCTAATCTCTGCTGCTACTTCTTCTAAAATGAGTTAGTCGTTTGTAAAAAAAATACTCATCCCATACACAAAACAATAACCCTAAACAAAACATCAACTCGTTATTTTAGGTATCCCCTACCATCATCTTCAACATCTAGATCGTCATTACCCATCTTCGTGATCACCGAATTATCTTCATCATATTATCGTGTTCCTCATATCATACATCATCATCTTAATAATTAATCATTTTAATCTCTTCATCATCATCATTATTATTTAAATACGTTCATAATCACTATCATGTGAGAGTCGTGGTTGTTTAGACGGACCAGGAGATAAGCAGCCAGAATAGATTCGAATATTTGGGTCTTGCAACAGTTAGATGGTGTAAAACAAGTGGGTCTCATATGGCCCAACTAATAACCTGAGTTCACGGCTCATTTAACACATCAAGGATCCCAGCCCAAGTTGTAAATAAATATCCATTGATAGTGGTAGGGTTTTGTTGCTGGGGAAATAAGTAACAGAAATAGGAATGGAACAAATTTACGGAACAGATTTGTGGGGTTTAGAGATCCAATAATTCGTCCAGCTGTAAGTCATTTTCTCACAACATTCATTTTTTTTTTTTAAAGTAGTTAGTGGGATCATGAGTAGATATCGACTCTTCCAGAGGGATAATATATTCCTCCTTTATAAGAACCCGTAATATTAATTGTATTAGATGTATTCAACATAGGTGAGTTCTTGTAGGTTTTTAATCAGGAAACGAATTGAAGGAGAACAACATAGTAACAGTAGTAGAAGAATGGTGGCGATTAGCACATGATAAAAGAGAAAGTGGTACAAGAAAGTGGCGGTGGCTGCAGCAAAACAGAATATATTGACGGGTGTTGGGTTTTGGGATTGAAAAACAGAAGGAGTAGCAAGGTAACATGTAATGGCAAGTGTGTGTTTGTGTTTTAGAGTTGATAAAACTAGACAAAACTTGGTGGAAGTTCACGAGATACAGCAAATTGAAAAGAATAAAAAAATGCATAAAGGTGATGGCTTACTATGGTGATGATTCATGGGGTGGTTCATGATCGGACTTAGAGAAAGAGAGAGATTGAAAGTGGTGGTGGTGTTTATTGTTTACAAGAGTGGTGAAACTCTGATTGGTGTTACTAGCGACGGTTGTAGGTTGTGAAATAGTGGAAGTGACGGGTTCTTAATGATCACATAAGATAGATGTAGAGAGAGGAGAGAGATAAGGGAGAGGGTGAAAGAAGATAGGTGGAAAAATGATGATAGTGATGGAGGCGTTTATGGAGATCATGATGGTCGAAGCTTGATGATAGTGGTGACGGTTCTTGTGGGTTTCTACGGCAACACAAAACTGAAAGTTCTTGGGTGATGGTGGTTAATGTCGATTGGTTTCATTTATCACTGAATAGAATCAATTTTATAGGATGATCACTCGACAGGAGGAATCATTTCAATAGAGGAAAATATATAAAAAAAAATAAATTGATATGGACTCACAACCGATTTTGTGTTTACTCTATTGTTTTTAATGCAGTGAAGATTCGATTACACATAGGAAATAATCAGATGTTGATGTACAACAGTTTGCTATAATTCAACATGCTTTAACATTTTATTTTATTTTATTTATTATTATTATTATTATTATTTTTTAAGGTTAATAATTAATAATAATAATACTTTTAATATTATACAAAAATATCATTAATAATATTAATACTAAGTATATTAGTAGTTATTAATAATAATAGTGATATAACTAATAATAACATTAATTTAATATTTATATATTATATATGTATCACAAATAATTATCATATATATATTTATTTAAAAACAATTGTTCGTGAATCGTCGGAAATGGTTGAGGTTAAATGAATGTATGAACATTGTTTACAAAGTTTCCTAAACTTAACATTACATACTTTGCTCATCGTATTGAAACCATATTAAGATTAAGTTTAAATTTGGTCGGAAATTTTTGGGTCGTTACAGCTAACAATAAAAATGTTTTCATGACAAATATGAGTTGATAAATAGAGTTTCATCAGTATTGAGTAATATAGATAAAACGATTCGATTATGTGAAGCGTACGAGTGAAGCTGTCACAAAAGAGTGAAATGAGAAAATAGAGACTTGTCTTATCTTCTGACGTAGTCACGGTGGATTTCCGAAATTCAAGGAATTTAAAGAAAATCTTCGTAATCTATATAAGATCTGGTTCTTCGGTGAAAAAGGAAATTAAGATCTCTTTAATTAAATGCGATGATTTGCCTCCAGAGAAATCTGTTTTCTTCTATTATGCCTTAGGGATTATTGTTTTTCAATTCTCCCATGTCTTTATTTTTCTATTCACATTGATATACATGATTTGTAATTTATGTGTTGTTATCGAGCTTTATATTCCCCTTTATATTTTGGAGTTTCATACTTTTGTTTTCTCTTCCCGACTTTAAGTCAAGCGAATAATGGTCCAGAATTCGTAGATATAGAGTT